>NC_136262.1:13452845-13570345 GCF_964187855.1 Myxine glutinosa
CCTTCCCCAAACTGTTGCCACAAAGTTGGAAGCACACAATCATCTAGAATGTCATTGTATGCTGCAGTGTTAATATTTCCCTTCATTGGAACTGAGGGGCCTAACTCCGCCATTATTCCTCCTCCGCCAAACTTTACAGTTGGCACTATGCATTTTGGCAAGTAGCATTCTCCTGGCATCCGCCAAACCCAGATTAGTCCGTTGGACTGCCAGATGGTGAAGAGTGATACATCATTCCAGAGAACGTGTTTCCACTGCTTCAGAGTCCAATGGCGGCGAGCTTTACACCACTCCAGCCGACGCTTGGCATTGCGCATGGTGATCTTAGGCTGTTGGAACATTGGTGTGGCTGCTTAGGTGCGGCTGCTTGGCCATGGAAACTCATTTCATGAAGCTCTCCCGACGAACAGTTGTTGTGCTGACGTTGCTTCCAGAGGCAGTTTGGAGATTGGTCGTGAGTATTGCAACCGAGGACAGACGATTTTTTTTAACGTTTTAAGCGCTTCAGCACTCAGTGGTCCCATTATGTGAGCTTTTGTGGTCTACCACTTCGCGGCTCAGCTGTTGTTGCTCCTAGACGTTTCCACTTCACAATAACAGCACTTAGTTGACCAGTGCATCTCTAGCAGGGCAGCAATTTGACGAACTAACTTGTAGGAAGGGTAGCATCCTATGACGGTGCCACGTTGAAAGTCATTGAGCTCTTCAGTAAGGCCCATTCTACTGCCATTGTTTGGCTATGGAGATTGCATGGCTGTGTGCTTGATTTCATATATATATACATAGATACCTGTCAGCAATGGGTGTGGCTGAAACAGCCGAATCGACAAAATAGAATGGGTGTCCACATACTTATGGCCATGTAGTGTATCAACTCTTTCTGCTGCAATTACCTTATTTGGGAAACCATTCCCTGCATTAACTATGATCACCACCTTATTGCAGTCGGAACTCCCATTTTACCCTCTGTAATGCAATGCTGTTGCTGCTTATACACCACCGAAATAAATATTTGGGTATTTAGAATCAAATCTTTATTTGGGTGGTGTCCAAGGAACTGACCACTGTCTCAATCACTCACGAAAATAAAAAATAAAATAACCTGGGGTTACGTGCATGAAGCAAAAACATGCCTACGGCTTATAATTCAAAACAACTCGCTGTCCGGGAAAACGTGGACAGGAATACTGCACTGTAAACTGTAAAGGTGAACTCGTAATACCTTCTCGCACCTCCAGGGGACACTGCACGACACACATTTAGATTGAGAATTTGTGTTCCCTCTCCCACACTCTCCCTTGCCCCCAAGACCACAGGCAAAGATAAAAACACCCCTATACACTAGTTGGGGTCATGCTGATCCTATGTAGCAAGTTTGGATGTAATCCAGCCCATATACTTGAAAAATCTTCGATTTTCGCAAGTAATAAACACACAAAGAAGACATGAAAGACGTCATGCACAACACGATACTTGCAAAATCCACCCCCACTAACACCCCAAAAAGTTGCCATGGGTACATCAAATTGTCCATTTCTATAAGATTAATATTGACAATCTGAATCAAAGCTCAGGTCAATTGAATTAAAATTGATTATTTTTCAAATGAAAACTGATGACAGAAGTTTGGCCTTGAGTTGACCTTTGACCTTTTGACCTCAAAATAGTTCGTTTCCCAATTCAGTATTTCCCAATATGTAAATCCTGTTCAACTTTCAAGTCAATTGGATGAAAAATGACGATTTTAGAAACTTGACCTCAAGATGACCTTTGACCTCAAAAGCAATAAGCTTCTCAGCTGTAATTTATCAATACAACTTGGTAACTTTCATGACAATTGGTTTAGAATTGTGATCTGCAGGTGATTGCCAGACAGACAAACAACAAACAGACACCGGTGAGTGAATTATATAGTAAAGATGTACAATGGCAGAATAGCATCTCTGATTGGTTTACTACATACCATTAGCATACAGGAAAAGGGCAAAACCGTATCTAGCAAATGTATACGTGCGCTTAACAGATGTAATAAAATAGATATTCAGACCAGCCTGGTGGAGCTACAATAATCAGAACCAGACAGCGCCAACTGAGACACCCATAGCAAGGCAATTCAACATCACGAAAACTGTCAACACGGTATAAAACTTAACTGGAACAGCACTTGGCAGGGCGCACACCTCCACCAGGCTGAACAATTTACGTTTTGGATCCCACTGATTGGCTGGATCTGAATGGGGATCTAGCCAAAACATTTTATATCCCATTGATTGGCCAGATCTGAATCTGGATCGAGCCAAAACATGTTGGATCCCACTGATTGGCCGGATCTGAATCGGGACCGAAACAAAACATTTTGGATCCCACTGATAAGCTGGTTCTGAATCCGGACCGAAACAAAACATTTTGGATCCCACTGATTGGCCGGATCTAAATCGGGATCCAGCCAAAACATTTTGGATCCCACTGATTGGCTGGATCTGAATCCGGACCTAAACAAAACATTTTGGATCCCACTGACAGGCTGGATTTGAATCGGGATCCAGCCAAAACATTTTGGATCCCACTGATTGGCCGGATCTGAATCCGGACCGAAACAAAACATTTTGGATCCCACTGATTGGCCGGATCTGAATCCGGACCAAAACAAAACATTTTGGATCTCACTGATTGGCCGGATCTGAATCCGGACCTAAACAAAATATTTTGGATCCCACTGATAGGCTGGATCTGAATCCGGACTTAAACAAAACATTTTGGATCCCACTGTTAGGCTGGATTTGAATCGGGATATAGCCAAAATATTTTGGATCCCACTGATAGGCTGGATCTGAATCCGGACCGAAACAAAACATTTTGGATCCCACTGATAGGCTGGATTTGAATCCGCACCGAAACAAAACATTTTGGATCCCAATGATTGGCCAGATCTGAATCAGGATCTCGCCAAAACGTTATGGATCCCACTGATTGGCCGGATCTGAATCGGGATCTAGCCAAAACATTTTGGATCCCACTGATTGTCCGGATCTGAATCCGGACCTAAACAAAACATTTTGGATCCCACTGATTGGCCGGATCTGAATCGGGATACAGCCAAAATGTTTTCGATCCCACTGATTGGCTGGATCTGGATCTGGATCTAGCTAAAACATTTTCGATCCCACTGATTGGCCGGATCTGAATCCGGACCTAAACAAAACATTTTGGATCCCACTGATAGGCTGGATCTGAATCCGGACCGAAACAAACATTTTGGATCCCACTGATTGGCCGGATCTGAATCGGGATATAGCCAAAACATTTTGGATCCCACTGATTGGCCAGATCTGAATCAGGATCTAGCCAAAACGTTATGGATCCCACTGATTGGCCGGATCTGAATCGGGATCTCACCAAAACATTTTGGATCCTACTGATTGGCCGGATCTGAATCCGGACCGAAACAAAGCATTTTGGATCCCACTGATAGGCTGGATCTGAATCCGGACCGAAACAAAACATTTTGGATCCCACTGATGAGCCGGGTCTGAATCCGGACCGAAACAAAGCATTTTGGATCCCACTGATAGGCTGGATCTGAATCCGGACCGAAACAAAACATTTCGGATCCCACTGATAGGCTGCATCTGAATCCGGACCGAAACAAAACATTTTGGATCACACTGATTGGTCAGATCTGAATTGGGATCCAGCCAAAACATTTTGGATCCCACTGATTGGCTGGATCTGAATCCCGACCGAAACAAAACATTTTTGATCCGACTGATCGGCTGGATCTGAATCCGGACTTAAACAAAGCATTTTGGATCCCACTGTTAGGCTGGATTTGAATCGGGATATAGCCAAAATATTTTGGATCCCACTGATAGGCTGGATCTGAATCCGGACCGAAACAAAACATTTTGGATCCCACTGATAGGCTGGATTTGAATCCGGACCGAAACAAAACATTTTGGATCCCACTGATAGGCTGGATCTGAATCCGGACCGAAACAAAACATTTTGGATCCCAATGATTGGCCAGATCTGAATCAGGATCTCGCCAAAACGTTATGGATCCCACTGATTGGCCGGATCTGAATCGGGATCTAGCCAAAACATTTTGGATCCCACTGATTGTCCGGATCTGAATCCGGACCAAAACAAAACATTTTGGATCCCACTGATTGGCCAGATCTGAATCGGGATACAGCCAAAATGTTTTCGATCCCACTGATAGGCTGGATCTGAATCCGGACCGAAACAAAACATTTTGGATCCCAATGATAGGCTGGATTTGAATCAGGATCTCGCCAAAACGTTATGGATCCCACTGATTGGCCGGATCTGAATCGGGATCTAGCCAAAACATTTTGGATCCCACTGATTGTCCGGATCTGAATCCGGACCTAAACAAAACATTTTGGATCCCACTGACAGGCTGGATCTGAATCCGGACCTAAACAAAACATTTTGGATCCCAATGATCGGCTGAATTTGAATCCGGACATAAACAAAACATTTTGGATCCCACTGATTGGCCGGATCTGAATCGGGATATAGCCAAAACATTTTGGATCCCACTGATAAGCTGGATCTGAATTTGAATCCGGACCAAAACAAAACTTTTTGGATCCCACTGATTGGCCAGATCTGAATCAGGATCTAGCCAAAACGTTATGGATCCCACTGATTGGCCAGATCTGAATCGGGATCTAGCCAAAACATTTTGGATCCCACTGATTGGCCGGATCTGAATCCGGACCGAAACAAAACATTTTGGATCCCACTGATTGGCCGGATCTGAATCGGGATACAGCCAAAATGTTTTCGATCCCACTGATTGGCTGGATCTGAATCGGGATCGAGCTAAAACATTTTGGATCCCACTGATTGGCCGGATCTGAATCCGGACCGAGACAAAACATTTTGGATCCCACTGATAGGCTGGATCTGAATCCGGACCTAAAGAAAACATTTTGGATCCCACTGATAGGCTGGATCTGAATCCGGACCGAAACAAAACATTTTGGATCCCACTGATTGGCCGGATCTGAATCGGGATACAGCCAAAATGTTTTCGATCCCACTGATTGGCTGGATCTGAATCGGGATCGAGCTAAAACATTTTGGATCCCACTGATTGGCCGGATCTGAATCGGGATACAGCCAAAATGTTTTCGATCCCACTGATTGGCCGGATCTGAATCCGGACCGAGACAAAACATTTTGGATCCCACTGATAGGCTGGATCTGAATCGGGATCTAGCTAAACCATTTTGGATCCCACTGATAGGCTGGATCTGAATCGGGATCTAGCTAAACCATTTTGGATCCCACTGATAGGCTGGATCTGAATCCGGACCGAAACAAAACATTTTGGATCCCACTGATAGGCTGGATCTGAATCCGGACCGAAACAAAACATTTTGGATCCCACTGATAGGCTGGATTTGAATCCGGACCGAAACAAAACATTTTGGATCCCACTGATAGGCTGGATCTGAATCGGGATCTAGCCAAAACATTTTGGATCCCACGGATTGGCCGGATCTGAATCCGGACCAAAACAAAACATTTTGGATCCCACTGATAGGCTGGATCTGAATCCGGACCTAAACAAAACATTTTGGATCCCACTGATTGGCCGGATCTGAATCGGGATCTAGCCAAAACATTTTGGATCTCACTGATTGGCCGGATCTGAATCGGGATCTAGCCAAAACATTTTGGATCCCACTGATTGGCCAGATCTGAATCGGGATCTAGCCAAAACATTTTGGATCCCACTGATTGGCCGGATCTGAATCCGGACCTAAACAAAACATTTTGGATCCCACTGATTGGCCGGATCTGAATCCGGACCTAAACAAAACATTTTGGATCCCACTGATAGGCTGGATCTGAATCCGGACCGAAACAAAACATTTTGGATCCCACTGATAAGCTGGTTCTGAATCCGGACATAAACAAAACATTTTGGATCCCACTGATAGGCTGGATCTGAATCCGGACATAAACAAAACATTTTGGATCCCACTGATTGGTCAGATCTAAATCGGGATCCAGCCAAAACATTTTGGATCCCACTGATTGGCTGGATCTGAATCCGGACCTAAACAAAACATTTTGGATCCCACTGATTGGCCGGATCTGAATCCGGACCTAAACAAAACATTTTGGATCCCACTGATTGGCCGGATCTGAATCCGGACCGAAACAAAACATTTTGGATCCCACTGATTGGCCGGATCTGAATCCGGACCTAAACAAAACATTTTGGATCCCACTGATTGGCCGGATCTGAATCCGGACCGAAACAAAACATTTTGGATCCCACTGATTGGCCGGATCTGAATCCGGACCGAAACAAAACATTTTGGATCCCACTGATTGGCCGGATCTGAATCCGGACCAAAACAAAACATTTTGGATCTCACTGATTGGCCGGATCTGAATCCGGACCAAAACAAAACATTTTGGATCTCACTGATTGGCCGGATCTGAATCCGGACCTAAACAAAATATTTTGGATCCCACTGATAGGCTGGATCTGAATCCGGACCGAAACAAAACATTTTGGATCCCACTGATAGGCTGGATTTGAATCCGCACCGAAACAAAACATTTTGGATCCCAATGATTGGCCAGATCTGAATCAGGATCTCGCCAAAACGTTATGGATCCCACTGATTGGCCGGATCTGAATCGGGATCTAGCCAAAACATTTTGGATCCCACTGATTGTCCGGATCTGAATCCGGACCTAAACAAAACATTTTGGATCCCACTGATTGGCCGGATCTGAATCGGGATACAGCCAAAATGTTTTCGATCCCACTGATTGGCTGGATCTGGATCTGGATCTAGCTAAAACATTTTCGATCCCACTGATTGGCCGGATCTGAATCCGGACCTAAACAAAACATTTTGGATCCCACTGATAGGCTGGATCTGAATCCGGACCGAAACAAACATTTTGGATCCCACTGATTGGCCGGATCTGAATCGGGATATAGCCAAAACATTTTGGATCCCACTGATTGGCCAGATCTGAATCAGGATCTAGCCAAAACGTTATGGATCCCACTGATTGGCCGGATCTGAATCGGGATCTCACCAAAACATTTTGGATCCTACTGATTGGCCGGATCTGAATCCGGACCGAAACAAAGCATTTTGGATCCCACTGATAGGCTGGATCTGAATCCGGACCGAAACAAAACATTTTGGATCCCACTGATGAGCCGGGTCTGAATCCGGACCGAAACAAAGCATTTTGGATCCCACTGATAGGCTGGATCTGAATCCGGACCGAAACAAAACATTTCGGATCCCACTGATAGGCTGCATCTGAATCCGGACCGAAACAAAACATTTTGGATCACACTGATTGGTCAGATCTGAATTGGGATCCAGCCAAAACATTTTGGATCCCACTGATTGGCTGGATCTGAATCCCGACCGAAACAAAACATTTTTGATCCGACTGATCGGCTGGATCTGAATCCGGACTTAAACAAAGCATTTTGGATCCCACTGTTAGGCTGGATTTGAATCGGGATATAGCCAAAATATTTTGGATCCCACTGATAGGCTGGATCTGAATCCGGACCGAAACAAAACATTTTGGATCCCACTGATAGGCTGGATTTGAATCCGGACCGAAACAAAACATTTTGGATCCCACTGATAGGCTGGATCTGAATCCGGACCGAAACAAAACATTTTGGATCCCAATGATTGGCCAGATCTGAATCAGGATCTCGCCAAAACGTTATGGATCCCACTGATTGGCCGGATCTGAATCGGGATCTAGCCAAAACATTTTGGATCCCACTGATTGTCCGGATCTGAATCCGGACCAAAACAAAACATTTTGGATCCCACTGATTGGCCAGATCTGAATCGGGATACAGCCAAAATGTTTTCGATCCCACTGATAGGCTGGATCTGAATCCGGACCGAAACAAAACATTTTGGATCCCAATGATAGGCTGGATTTGAATCAGGATCTCGCCAAAACGTTATGGATCCCACTGATTGGCCGGATCTGAATCGGGATCTAGCCAAAACATTTTGGATCCCACTGATTGTCCGGATCTGAATCCGGACCTAAACAAAACATTTTGGATCCCACTGACAGGCTGGATCTGAATCCGGACCTAAACAAAACATTTTGGATCCCAATGATCGGCTGAATTTGAATCCGGACATAAACAAAACATTTTGGATCCCACTGATTGGCCGGATCTGAATCGGGATATAGCCAAAACATTTTGGATCCCACTGATAAGCTGGATCTGAATTTGAATCCGGACCAAAACAAAACTTTTTGGATCCCACTGATTGGCCAGATCTGAATCAGGATCTAGCCAAAACGTTATGGATCCCACTGATTGGCCAGATCTGAATCGGGATCTAGCCAAAACATTTTGGATCCCACTGATTGGCCGGATCTGAATCCGGACCGAAACAAAACATTTTGGATCCCACTGATTGGCCGGATCTGAATCGGGATACAGCCAAAATGTTTTCGATCCCACTGATTGGCTGGATCTGAATCGGGATCGAGCTAAAACATTTTGGATCCCACTGATTGGCCGGATCTGAATCCGGACCGAGACAAAACATTTTGGATCCCACTGATAGGCTGGATCTGAATCCGGACCTAAAGAAAACATTTTGGATCCCACTGATAGGCTGGATCTGAATCCGGACCGAAACAAAACATTTTGGATCCCACTGATTGGCCGGATCTGAATCGGGATACAGCCAAAATGTTTTCGATCCCACTGATTGGCTGGATCTGAATCGGGATCGAGCTAAAACATTTTGGATCCCACTGATTGGCCGGATCTGAATCGGGATACAGCCAAAATGTTTTCGATCCCACTGATTGGCCGGATCTGAATCCGGACCGAGACAAAACATTTTGGATCCCACTGATAGGCTGGATCTGAATCGGGATCTAGCTAAACCATTTTGGATCCCACTGATAGGCTGGATCTGAATCGGGATCTAGCTAAACCATTTTGGATCCCACTGATAGGCTGGATCTGAATCCGGACCGAAACAAAACATTTTGGATCCCACTGATAGGCTGGATCTGAATCCGGACCGAAACAAAACATTTTGGATCCCACTGATAGGCTGGATTTGAATCCGGACCGAAACAAAACATTTTGGATCCCACTGATAGGCTGGATCTGAATCGGGATCTAGCCAAAACATTTTGGATCCCACGGATTGGCCGGATCTGAATCCGGACCAAAACAAAACATTTTGGATCCCACTGATAGGCTGGATCTGAATCCGGACCTAAACAAAACATTTTGGATCCCACTGATTGGCCGGATCTGAATCGGGATCTAGCCAAAACATTTTGGATCTCACTGATTGGCCGGATCTGAATCGGGATCTAGCCAAAACATTTTGGATCCCACTGATTGGCCAGATCTGAATCGGGATCTAGCCAAAACATTTTGGATCCCACTGATTGGCCGGATCTGAATCCGGACCTAAACAAAACATTTTGGATCCCACTGATTGGCCGGATCTGAATCCGGACCTAAACAAAACATTTTGGATCCCACTGATAGGCTGGATCTGAATCCGGACCGAAACAAAACATTTTGGATCCCACTGATAAGCTGGTTCTGAATCCGGACATAAACAAAACATTTTGGATCCCACTGATAGGCTGGATCTGAATCCGGACATAAACAAAACATTTTGGATCCCACTGATTGGTCAGATCTAAATCGGGATCCAGCCAAAACATTTTGGATCCCACTGATTGGCTGGATCTGAATCCGGACCTAAACAAAACATTTTGGATCCCACTGATTGGCCGGATCTGAATCCGGACCTAAACAAAACATTTTGGATCCCACTGATTGGCCGGATCTGAATCCGGACCGAAACAAAACATTTTGGATCCCACTGATTGGCCGGATCTGAATCCGGACCAAAACAAAACATTTTGGATCTCACTGATTGGCCGGATCTGAATCCGGACCTAAACAAAATATTTTGGATCCCACTGATAGGCTGGATCTGAATCCGGACTTAAACAAAACATTTTGGATCCCACTGTTAGGCTGGATTTGAATCGGGATATAGCCAAAATATTTTGGATCCCACTGATAGGCTGGATCTGAATCCGGACCGAAACAAAACATTTTGGATCCCACTGATAGGCTGGATTTGAATCCGCACCGAAACAAAACATTTTGGATCCCAATGATTGGCCAGATCTGAATCAGGATCTCGCCAAAACGTTATGGATCCCACTGATTGGCCGGATCTGAATCGGGATCTAGCCAAAACATTTTGGATCCCACTGACAGGCTGGATTTGAATCGGGATATAGCCAAAATATTTTGGATCCCACTGATAGGCTGGATCTGAATCCGGACCGAAACAAAACATTTTGGATCCCACTGATAGGCTGGATTTGAATCCGCACCGAAACAAAACATTTTGGATCCCAATGATTGGCCAGATCTGAATCAGGATCTCGCCAAAACGTTATGGATCCCACTGATTGGCCGGATCTGAATCGGGATCTAGCCAAAACATTTTGGATCCCACTGATTGTCCGGATCTGAATCCGGACCTAAACAAAACATTTTGGATCCCACTGATTGGCCGGATCTGAATCGGGATACAGCCAAAATGTTTTCGATCCCACTGATTGGCTGGATCTGGATCTGGATCTAGCTAAAACATTTTCGATCCCACTGATTGGCCGGATCTGAATCCGGACCTAAACAAAACATTTTGGATCCCACTGATAGGCTGGATCTGAATCCGGACCGAAACAAAACATTTTGGATCCCACTGATTGGCCGGATCTGAATCGGGATATAGCCAAAACATTTTGGATCCCACTGATTGGCCGGATCTGAATCGGGATATAGCCAAAACATTTTGGATCCCACTGATTGGCCGGATCTGAATCAGGATCTAGCCAAAACGTTATGGATCCCACTGATTGGCCGGATCTGAATCGGGATCTCACCAAAACATTTTGGATCCTACTGATTGGCCGGATCTGAATCCGGACCGAAACAAAGCATTTTGGATCCCACTGATTGGCCGGATCTGAATCCGGACCGAGACAAAACATTTTGGATCCCACTGATAGGCTGGATCTGAATCCGGACCGAAACAAAACATTTTGGATCCCACTGATAGGCTGGATCTGAATCCGGACCGAAACAAAACATTTTGGATCCCACTGATTGGCCAGATCTGAATCGGGATACAGCCAAAATGTTTTCGATCCCACTGATTGGCTGGATCTGAATCGGGATCTAGCTAAAATATTTCGGATCCCACTGATAGGCCGGATCTGAATCCGGACCGAGACAAAACATTTTGGATCCCACTGATAGGCCGGATCTGAATCCGGACCGAAACAAAACATTTTGGATCCCACTGATAGGCCGGATCTGAATCGGGATATAGCCAAAACATTTTGGATCCCACTGATTGGCCGGATCTGAATCAGGATCTAGCCAAAACGTTATGGATCCCACTGATTGGCCGGATCTGAATCGGGATCTAGCTAAAATATTTTGGATCCCACTGATAGGCTGGATCTGAATCCGGACCGAAACAAAACATTTTGGATCCCAATGATAGGCTGGATTTGAATCAGGATCTCGCCAAAACGTTATGGATCCCACTGATTGGCCGGATCTGAATCGGGATCTAGCCAAAACATTTTGGATCCCACTGATTGTCCGGATCTGAATCCGGACCTAAACAAAACATTTTGGATCCCACTGACAGGCTGGATCTGAATCCGGACCTAAACAAAACATTTTGGATCCCAATGATCGGCTGAATTTGAATCCGGACATAAACAAAACATTTTGGATCCCACTGATTGGCCGGATCTGAATCGGGATATAGCCAAAACATTTTGGATCCCACTGATAAGCTGGATCTGAATTTGAATCCGGACCAAAACAAAACTTTTTGGATCCCACTGATTGGCCAGATCTGAATCAGGATCTAGCCAAAACGTTATGGATCCCACTGATTGGCCAGATCTGAATCGGGATCTAGCCAAAACATTTTGGATCCCACTGATTGTCCGGATCTGAATCCGGACCTAAACAAAACATTTTGGATCCCACTGACAGGCTGGATCTGAATCCGGACCTAAACAAAACATTTTGGATCCCAATGATCGGCTGAATTTGAATCCGGACATAAACAAAACATTTTGGATCCCACTGATTGGCCGGATCTGAATCGGGATATAGCCAAAACATTTTGGATCCCACTGATAAGCTGGATCTGAATTTGAATCCGGACCAAAACAAAACTTTTTGGATCCCACTGATTGGCCAGATCTGAATCAGGATCTAGCCAAAACGTTATGGATCCCACTGATTGGCCAGATCTGAATCGGGATCTAGCCAAAACATTTTGGATCCCACTGATAGGCTGGATTTGAATCCGCACCGAAACAAAACATTTTGGATCCCAATGATTGGCCAGATCTGAATCAGGATCTCGCCAAAACGTTATGGATCCCACTGATTGGCCAGATCTGAATCGGGATCTAGCCAAAACATTTTGGATCCCACTGATTGGCCGGATCTGAATCCGGACCTAAACAAAACATTTTGGATCCCACTGATTGGCCGGATCTGAATCGGGATACAGCCAAAATGTTTTCGATCCCACTGATTGGCTGGATCTGAATCGGGATCGAGCTAAAACATTTTGGATCCCACTGATTGGCCGGATCTGAATCCGGACCGAGACAAAACATTTTGGATCCCACTGATAGGCCGGATCTGAATCGGGATACAGCCAAAATGTTTTCGATCCCACTGATTGGCTGGATCTGAATCCGGACCGAAACAAAACATTTTGGATCCCACTGATTGGCCGGATCTGAATCGGGATACAGCCAAAATGTTTTCGATCCCACTGATTGGCCGGATCTGAATCCGGACCGAGACAAAACATTTTGGATCCCACTGATAGGCTGGATCTGAATCGGGATCTAGCTAAACCATTTTGGATCCCACTGATAGGCTGGATCTGAATCGGGATCTAGCTAAACCATTTTGGATCCCACTGATAGGCTGGATCTGAATCCGGACCGAAACAAAACATTTTGGATCCCACTGATAGGCTGGATCTGAATCCGGACCGAAACAAAACATTTTGGATCCCACTGATAGGCTGGATTTGAATCCGGACCGAAACAAAACATTTTGGATCCCACTGATAGGCTGGATCTGAATCCGGACCGAAACAAAACATTTTGGATCCCACTGATTGGCCGGATCTGAATCGGGATACAGCCAAAATGTTTTCGATCCCACTGATTGGCCGGATCTGAATCCGGACCGAGACAAAACATTTTGGATCCCACTGATAGGCTGGATTTGAATCCGGACCGAAACAAAACATTTTGGATCCCACTGATTGGCCAGATCTGAATCGGGATCTAGCCAAAACATTTTGGATCCCATGGATTGGCCGGATCTGAATCCGGACCAAAACAAAACATTTTGGATCCCACTGATAGGCTGGATCTGAATCCGGACCTAAACAAAACATTTTGGATCCCACTGATTGGCCGGATCTGAATCGGGATCTAGCCAAAACATTTTGGATCTCACTGATTGGCCGGATCTGAATCCGGACCTAAACAAAACATTTTGGATCCCACTGATAGGCTGGATCTGAATCCGCACCTAAGCAAAACATTTTGGATCCCACTGATTGGCCAGATCTGAATCCGGAACTAAACAAAACATTTTGGATTCCACTTTTAGGCTGGATTTGAATCTGGACCTAAACAAAACATTTTGGATCCCACTGATTGGCCGGATCTGAATCAGGATCTAGCTAAAACATTTTGGATCCCACTGATTGGCCGGATCTGAATCGGGATATAGCCAAAACATTTTGGATCCCGCTGGTAGGCTGGATTTGAATCCAGACCTAGACAAAACTTTTTGGATCCCACTGATTGGCCAGATCTGAATCAGGATCTAGCTAAAACATTTTGGATCCCACTGATTGGCCGGATCTGAATCAGGATCTAGCTAAAACATTTTGGATCCCACTGATTGGCCGGATCTGAATCCGGACCAAAACAAAACATTTTGGATCAGACTGATAGGCTCGATCTGAATCCGGACCTAAACAAAACATTTTGGATCCCACTCATTGGTCGGATCTGAATCGGGATCTAGCCAAAACATTTTGGATCCCACTCATTGGTCGGATCTGAATCGGGATCTAGCCAAAACATTTTGGATCCCACTCATTGGTCGGATCTGAATCGGGATCTAGCCAAAACATTTTG
Organism: Myxine glutinosa; assembly: GCF_964187855.1. Taxonomy (NCBI): domain Eukaryota; kingdom Metazoa; phylum Chordata; class Myxini; order Myxiniformes; family Myxinidae; genus Myxine; species Myxine glutinosa. The sequence continues at coordinate 13,467,177 of NC_136262.1, forward strand.
GATCCCACTCATTGGTCGGATCTGAATCGGGATCTAGCCAAAACATTTTGGATCCCACTCATTGGTCGGATCTGAATCGGGATCTAGCCAAAACATTTTGGATCCCACTGATAGGCTGGATCTGAATCCGGACCGAACCAAAACCTAATTGGCTTGTTCTTGTCACTTACCCAACTCATTTACCAAGTTCCATCATAACTTATCCACAACTATTTAATATATCATATGAAATGTATCGGTTTTGGCCCGAACTCTCAATGGTGAAGAACCACCTTTGGAGGCCATTTTTCCCTGCAGAGCAGAGGTTGGCCTTTTTCAGGGCACCGTGGTTCCCTGTTTGAGGCAATGTTTTATGGCCGGATGCCCTTCCTGACGCCAACCCTTAGTCGCCTCTTACGCTGCGCAGGGATACGGTGTACCTATTCTAAATCGGGGTACACACCGTGATCATTCATCCCAGCAAGCTGGTACTCAATTTGCCGACCTCAGAAGGATGACAGGCTGAGTCAACCCCCCTGGCGTTAAATTCAGCGATCGACTGGGATTCGAACCCAGGATCCTGGGATCCCAAGCCGGCACCCGAACTGCTAAGCTCTCAATGGTGAAGAATCACTTTAAAATTTCTCAGATCCTGATCTTCACCATAATCGAATCAATTCCTCCTTGTCACACACCCAACCTGTCCACCACTTTTCGGCCGAATTCATCCAGAACGTTTATGTCGTGTTCACACACAGACAGACAAACAGGGGTGAATACATATAACCTCCTTCCACCTTTGGTGGTGGAGGAAATGAAATGATTAATCACGTGAAACATTCCCTCTCCTCTCCCTCTCCTCTCCCTCTCCTCTCCTCTCCTCTCCTCTCCTCTCCTCTCCCTCTCCCTCTCCTCTCCATCTCCTTCACTCTCCTCTCCCTCTCCTCTCCCTCTCCTCTCCCCCTTATAGAAATTCATTTTCCAGCGAATGTGAACAAAGAAGGGGACAATGTAAACCTCAATGTTCACTGAATGTTAAAAAAATTAGTTCCGAAAACTACAAACAGATTAAAGTAAGTTGTGCTATTTTTACCCGACTAGGTCTGTTATGCGACATCAATAGGGGTTATGCAATGTTGCTGGATGTCGAAAGATCAATGTTTTCGACGGGGGATGATCTGACATGGTGGTGAACAGTTGTCTTGAAGACCTGGAGGAATGAATGAAATTAAAGATAAATTATAAATTTTAAAATAAATAAATTATAAAAGATAAAAAAATAAATTTCTGCAACTGGTCCTGACGGCATCAGCCCACGGGTCCTAAAATCATGTTCTTCCGCTCTTTCACTCCCTCTTTCTGTTCTCTTCACCCTCTCTTTTGCTCAAGGTCATCTGCCATCTGCTTGGAAATCAGCCAACATCACCGCTTTGCACAAAAAAGGTGCAAAAACAGATCCTAGCAACTACAGACCAATCAGCCTTCTCCCAATTATCAGCAAAGTCATGGAATCCATCATTGCTTCAGATATGAAATCTTTCCTCTTCTCCAATGGCTTGATCTCTGATCATCAATTTGGTTTCAGACCTGGTCACTCTACTCTGGACATGCTGCTTCTGCTTTCTCAACAATGGATGGAGGTCCTCAATGCCAAACAGGAAATTAGAGCTGTCTCCCTTGACATTTCACGTGCCTTCGATACGGTCTGGCACCCTGCTCTGCTCACCAAACTCTCCTCCTTTGGTATCCATGGAAATCTCCACGCATGGCTGGCGGACTTCCTCTCTGGTCGTAGTCAACGTGTGGCCCTGAAGGGGTTTCTCTCATCTTCTCTTCCTGTTCAGGCTGGAGTTCCCCAAGGTAGTGTTCTGGGCCCTGTGCTTTTTCTGGTCTTCATCAATGATCTCTCTGACTCTCTTGAAAATCCTCTCTATCTCTTTGCTGACGACTCTACTCTCTGTCGCTCCATTCCTCATCCCTCAGATCGGCAGTCTGCAGCCTGCAGCCTCCTCACTCTCTGCAGACCTGGACAAAATCACAGACTGGGCTCTGGACTCACAGAGCTCTCTGGACAATCACAGACTCACAGACTGGACAAATGGAACATGTCTTTCAATCCTGATAAATCTCACACTCTTACGATGTCTCTCCGAAAAGACCGACTGGAAAACCCTCCCATCCACTTTCTGAATAATCCTCTCCAAGAAGTTCTGTCACTCAAGCTTTTGGGTCTCACTATTTGCCATGATCTTTCCTGGGAAAACCACATTTCAAATCTGGCCTCCAAAGCCAGTCGTCGACTGGGCATCCTCCGTCGTGCGAAGTCCTTCCTTGGCACACCTGAGCTCCTCACCACATACAAGGCTTTCATCCGCAGCTCTATGGAATACTGCTCTCCCCTCTGGTCTGGTGCTCCTGCCTCACACCTAGCTCGTCTTCACGCTGTTGAAACCAAAGCGTTCAGAATCATTGGAATCTCCCGCGATGAAGCTAACTCCAAGGGCCTTTCACTCACTCACCGCAGGCAGGTTGGTGGTCTTTCCGTCTTCTACCGACTCCTCTCTGGCCTTGCCCCCCCAGCTCTCTCTGGGCTCTGTCCCCCAAATATTCCTACAGGTCGCACAAGATCTGCCTGCAACCCTCTTATGGTTAAACTGCCAAAATCAAGACTTTCTGCTCACCTTCACTCCTTCATTCCTCTTTTCTCCCGCCTCTGGAACAAACTCCCTCACTCTCTTCAATCCCACTCCACCCTCCAGGTCTTTAAAACAGCTGTTCACCACCATCTCTTATCCTCCCCCATCCAAAACCTTGATCTTTTCTACCCCAGCTAATTTCGGTCCCCTTTGTGTTTTATACCTCTCCCCCCCCCCCCCCCCCCTCCTGCCCCCAAGCCCTCTCCCTCCCACACTTCTCCCTGCTCTCAAATGTTGTGGTTGTGTGCTTCCCCTTCTCTCCCCATCTTGTCTACCGCTCCCTCTTTTTGTATATTTTGTTTGTCTGGTTGATTTGTTTGTGAAATAAATGTTAGCTCTTTCACGAGCCTCGATTCAGTATACAAAAAAAAAAAAAAAAAAAAAAATGCAGAAGTTGGTTCCACAGGTGGGGAAAAAGAGGTACAAATGAGTGGAGGTGAACAGTGATTATGGATGTTTGTAATGTCACCAGAAAGGGGGTTCCTGGTGGACTCTGTGCACCCTAAAGAAAGCTGGGGGTGAGGGGGAGAACACGGAGAGGGCAGAGGGAGCAAGACCATAAAGGAGACAGAAGTCGACAGAGAGACCACTGACCTGTCTGCGATGGCGAAGTGAAAGTCCATACAGTTGTGGACAAAAATATTGGCACCCTTGCAATTTTTTCAAATAACGCACCATTTCTTCCAGAAAATTGTTGAAATTAAAACATATTTTGTAATCCACACATGTATACAGTGAAACCTTGACTTACGAGTGCACCAACTTACGAGTTTTCCGAGATACGAGCCGTCGCTCGGGCGGTTTATTGCTTTGAGATGCGAGCCGAGATCTGAGTTACGAGCTTACGCCACCCGCCAACAGGTAGGTTCCGGTCACGTGGTTATCTTGCCGTGCAAGCATCTCTGCTGTATATCGCTGCTGCTTTGTTTTCGCATTTTGGTTATTTTGGAAAATTTCTTCGTTTTAAACATGGGTCCTAAGAAATTGAGTGCCAAGGGCAGTACCGAGAAGAAGAAGAGGATGATGTGCTTGGATATAAAACACGCAATCGTCGAAAAACATGAGCGAGGTGTGTGTGTTGTCGACTTGGTGAGGCAGTACGATCGTAGTACTTCTACGATATGTACGATTTTGAAGCAGAAGGAGTCGATAAAGGCGAAACGCCAGCCAAGGGCGTTACGATTATTTCAAAGCTCCGGACCTCTATCCATGAAGAGATGGAGAAGTTGTTGTTTGTGTGGTTGACGGAGAAGCAGCTCGCAGGATGCCGAGGAGGACGTATATAACGGCAGAGGAGAAGAGCATGCCAGGCCACAACTTGTTCAGAGTGCCGGCGATAGCTCGCCTTCTCTTTGTGGAAAACACGGTGAGATCCTTAACATCCAACAACGAATGGGACGCAAACGGGGCGCCCAGTTTAGCGGTACACACATTGATGAATCACCCTGCCTGTGATTCACCCATGACAGGTTATAGCTGGGTCGGGATTCAAACCCAGGCTGGACAGTTTAGAGTCAAGTGTGCGTACCTCCAGTCCAGGCCATCCTGCCAACTTGTATGCTGCATACAGGTGAAATATAAAGCGCGAGATATTTTTGTATATACTGTATATTTAAAAAAAAATTGGTGTGGTTTTTGGCGGGCTGGAACGGATTAATAGCATTTCAATGCATTTTAATGGGGAAATTTAATTTGAGAAACGAGCAAATTGAGTTACGAGCTCGGTCACAGAACGAATTAAACTCGTAAGTCAAGGTTTCACTGTATCTGGTTTTCAGTGGAATAAAAACAAAAAAACCTATAAAAAAAAATACTAAATCTTGGCATTTCCACACAGAAATCCTAAAATCACCTGGACAATATTATTGGCACCTTTTAGAAGTTGTTAGAAATAATTAGATTTCAAGCAGGTGATTCTCATTTTCTTTGGAATTGAACTCACCTATGGTGAGTTGCAGGTGCCTGCAATATAAAAATAACTCATTCAATCAGTTTGAATGGAGAAAGGAAGTCATTCTGCTGTTTTGTGTTACTATGTGTACCACAATGAGCATGGAGAAAATAAATAAAAACAGAGAATTGTCTGAGGAGGTCAGACACAAATTTGTAGCCAAGCATGGATAATCTGAAGGCTACAAGTCCATCTTCAGAGACCTTTATGTTCCTGTGTCCACCATACGCAATGCTATCAGGAAGTTTAAGGCCCATGGCACTGCAGCCAACCTCCCTGGACGTGACCGCATGAGAAAATTGATCGAAGATTGCAGCGAAGGATTGTTTGAATGGTGGAGAATGAACCTCGATCAACTGCCAAACACATTCAAGCTGACCTTCAGACACAAGGTACGACAGTTTCAACTCACACCATCCGTCGCCAACTCAATGAAAGGTGGTAGGAGACCCAGGAGGACCCCACTGCTGAGAAAGCCCAACTGGACTTTTCCAAAAGACACCTGAACAAGCCAAAATCCTTCTGGGAGAATGTCCTATGGACAGATGAGACCACATGAGAGTTTTTTGGTAAAGCACATCATCTCTATGTTCACAGAAAACAAAATGAAACCTTCCCTACATTCAAACAGGTTCAGTAGGTTCAGTGATGTTTTGGGGTTGCTGTGCGGCCTCTGGCACAGTACCTTGAATGTGTGGTGTGCATGGCATCATGAAATCAGGAGATTACCAAGGCATTTTGGAGCACAATGTTGAACCCAGTGTCAGAATGCTGGGTCTCCGTCAAGGGTCGTGGGTCTTGCAGCAGGACAATGACCCCAAACACATTTCAAAAAGCACCCAGAAATGGTTCAAGACAAAACGCTGGACTGTTCTGAAGTGGCCAGCAATGAGGCAAGACCTAAATCCCATTGAACACCTGTGGGGAGATCTGAAAACAGCAGTTGGGAGAAGGCACTCTTCAAATCTGGGAGAACTGGAGCAGTTTGCACAAGAAGAGTCGTTCAAACTGCCAGTAGAGAGGTGGAGGAAGCTCATTCATGGCTATAGGAAGTGCTTGACTGTAGTTATTTTGTCCAAATTTTGCCTTCGATACGGTCTGGCACCCCGCTCTGCTCACCAAACTCTCCTCTTTTGGTATCCATGGAAATCTCCACGCATGGCTGGCGGACTTCCTCTCTAGTCGTAGTCAACGTGTGGCCCTGAATGGGTTTCTCTCATCTCCTCTTCCTGTTCAGGCTGGAGTTCCCCAAGGCAGTGTTCTGGGCCCTGTGCTTTTTCTGGTCTTCATCAATGATCTCTCTGACTCTCTTGAAAATCCTCTCTATCTCTTTGCTGACGACTCTACTCTCTGTCGCTCCATTCTTCATCCCTCAGATCGGCAGTCTGCAGCCTCCTCACTCTCTGCAGACCTTGACAAAATCACAGACTGGGCAAACAAGTGGAACATGTCTTTCAATCCTGACAAATCTCACACTCTTACGATGTCTCTCCGAAAAGACCGACTGGACAACCCTCCCATCCACTTTCTGAATAATCCTCTCCAAGAAGTTCTGTCACTCAAGCTTTTGGGTCTCACTATCTGCCATGATCTTTCCTGGAAAAACCACATTTCAAATCTGGCCTCCAAAGCCAGTCCCCGACTGGGCATCCTCCGTCGTGCGAAGTCCTTCCTTGGCACACCTGAGCTCCTCACCACATACAAGGCTTTCATCCGCATCTCAATGGAATACTGCTCTCCCCTCTGGGCTGGTGCTCCTGCCTCACACCTAGCTCGCCTTCACGCTGTTGAAACCAAAGCATTCAGAATCATTGGAATCTCCCGCGATGAAGCTAACTCCAAGGGCCTCTCACTCACTCACCGCAGGCAGGTTGGTGGTCTTTCCGTCTTCTACCGACTCCTCTCTGGCCTTGCCCCCCCAGCTCTCTCTGGGCTCTGTCCCGCAAATATTCCTACAGGTCGCACAAGATCTGCCTGCAACCCTCTTTTGGTTAAACTGCCAAAATCAAGACTCTCTGCTCACCTTCACTCCTTCATTCCTCTTTTCTCCCGCCTCTGGAACAAACTCCCTCACTCTCTTCAATCCCACTCCACCCTCCAAGTCTTTAAAACAGCTGTTCACCACCATCTCTTATCTTCCCCCATCCAAAACCTTGATCTTTTCTACCCCCGCTAATTTCACCCCAATTCCACTTTTTGAAATACCAACTTTTGTCCTGGAAGTCCTTGGTGTCCTTGTGCTTTATACTTCTCCCTCCCCCCTCCCCCCGGGCCCTCTCCCTTCCACACATCTCCCTGCTCTCGGATGTTGTGTGTGTGTGTGCTTCCCCTTTTCTCCCCATCTTGTCTTCTGCTCCCTCTTTTTGTGTATTTTGTTTGTCTGGTCGATTTGTTTGTGAAGTTAATGTTAGCTCTTTCACGAGCCTCGATTCAGTATCCAAAAAAAAAAAAAGTCTGTGCTACCAAATATTAAGTCTTGGGTGTCAATAATTTTGCCATTTCTTTTTATTTTCTGATTTAAAAGGATATATTAAGTTCTGAATGAAAAACAAAGGTTCTGTAAAATTAACAGTGAAATAAAGAATTGTGAAGACCAAATACTTTTGTCAATTTCAACTTATTTTTCGAGAAAATTGTGAGTTACTGTATTTGCAAAAAGTGCAAGGGTGCCAATATTTTTGGCCACAACTGTACAATCAGTATCATCGTGGCAGATTCAAATAATGTTGAATTCCTTGGTTTCCACAGCATCATGTTGAGCAAAGTGTGAGGTTTGGGAAAAACCCAGAGGGGAGAGCAGTACTCCATCATGCTGCGGATAAAGGCCTCGTAGGTTGAAAGTAGTTCACATGTGACAAGAAAAGACTTTGCATGATGGAGGATGCCCAGTCGATGACTGGCTTTGGAGGCCAACTTGGAAATTTGGTCTGCCCAAGAAAGATCACGTCTGATGGTGCAGCCCTGAAGTTTGAGTGATTTAACCTCTTGAAGTGGTTTGTTTGAGAAGTAGATGGGATGGTTTGCCAGATGGTCCTTTCAGAGAGACAGGGTACGAGTGTGTGGGATTTGTTGGGATTGAAAGACATATTCCAAGTGTTGAACCAGCTCCTGATTCTATCAAGGTCTACAGAGAGGGAAATGGCTGCTGCCTGTTAATCTGAAGGATGAGGGATGTCACGGCAGAGGGTGGAATCATCAGCGAAAAGATAAAGAGTTCATTCTGCTATTCCCCATAACCCCTCCCCTCCAAATCTTCCCCATCACCCCTCCCCTCCAAATCTTCCCCATCACCCATCCCTTTCAAATCTTCCCCCTTGCCCCTGCCCTCCAAATCCTCCCCATCACCCATCCCTTTCAAATCTCCCCCCTTGCCCCTTCCCTCCTAAACTCCCCCCACACCCCTCCCCTCCAAGACTCCCCCTCGCCCCTCCCCTCCTAGACTCCCCCCTCACCTCTCCCCTCCAAATCTCCCCCATATCCCATCCCTTTCAAATCACTCCCCTTGTCCCTTCCCTCCTAAACTCCCCCCTCACCCCTCCCCTTCAAATCTCCCCACCCTCATTTCTTCTCAATTTCCCCCCTCTCACTCCCCCTCCTCAAAGCGTCCTCCCTGCTTCTTCACCCTTCCAACTCTCACCTCCATCTCCCCCAACCTTCTGCCTCGCTCTTCCCCCTCCTCAAATAACTCCTCATTGTGCCTCACCCAATCACCATCAAACCTTTTGTCCGCCCCATCCTTCCCTTTCTCCGAGCTATTCTGAAATCTCTGACACACCTTCAACAGCTCTCCCTACCTCTTCCACCTCTTCCACATCTTACCCTACCCCTCCCCCCCTGTTCTGTATCCGATGCTCCCCCTTCCTCTTAATTAACGGTATGGACCTCCAACATCCGGGGCCTTCGTTCAAACTTAACTGATCTCTCCATACAGGTTGCTTCTGACAAACCAGACGTGATCTGCTTAACAGAAACTTTCCTCCTTCATGATGTCTCTGATTCCTTAGTATCTCTCTGGCTACGGCTTCCCCTTCGCTCCCACCTCTTGTTCATATGTGTGTTGTACCGTCCACCAAACAGTGATGACTCCATCTACATCTCGCTGTCTGATGATATGGACCAACTTCTATCTACTCATCCCAACTCTCTCTTCCTCATATGTGGTGATTTCAACTGTCATCATGCCAGTTGGCTGGGTGTGGGTACCTCTCTCACCAGCCATGGCTCCTCAGCAAAGGACTTCTGCGACTCACTGGGACTGACACAATCTGTCAATTTCCCGACCCGGATCTCAGTCAACGGAACATCTTCTCTTCTGGACTTGGTTATGACTAACTTCCCTGAAAATGTCTGCTGCTCTTCTTCTGCTCCGATCGGATCATCTGATCATGTCCTTGTTAAAGTGGACATCTCTCTGACCATCCTCAGGGAGCCTGCTCAGCGTCGACGAGTCTGGCATTTCACTCAGGCCAACTGGCACGGTCTTCAAGCAGCCATCAATCATCTGGACTGGTCTCCCATCTCTACCACCTCTGACATCAACTCATCCTGGGAATTCTTCCAAAGTAAATTGCTCTCTCTCATGCACAGATTTATCCCATCTCGTCTTCAGTTGTCATACCCTTCCTCCCGTCCATGGTACACGGAATCTTGTGGTGAGGCTGTTGCCCAGAAACAACTTGCCTTCGTCTCCTGGAAAGCAAATCCAACGGAAGGAAATCTCATTTCCTTTCACAAAGCCCGAAACAAGTGTGTGTCCACCCTCAGGAGAGCCAGGAAACAATATCTCTCCGTTCTCAAGACCGAACTCTCTTATCTGTCTCCCTCTTCCAAATCCTGGTGGCGTCTGGTCAAATCCGTTTCTGGTGTTTGTTCCCCCTCCATCCCCTCCCTTACCTCAAACGGCTCCACAGCTGACTCCGCACGTGAAAAAGCTGAATGCCTCAACTCTGTGTTTGCCTCTAAATCTTGTGTCCCAAACCCATCCCTCTCTGTACCCACCATACCCAGTCGTACCCTGCTGCTCCTGGACTCCGTGTCCTTTCCTCCTGACAAGGTGGAAAAGTTTCTGTCAACCCTCGACTCTGATTCTGCAACTGGACCCGACGGCATCAGCCCACGGGTCCTAAAATCCTGCTCTGCTGCTCTATCTCACCCTCTCTCTGTTCTCTTCACCCTCTCTTTTGCTCAAGGTCAACTGCCATCTGCTTGGAAATCAGCCAACATCACCGCTTTGCACAAAAAAGGTGCAAAAACAGATCCTAGCAACTACAGACCAATCAGCCTTCTCCCAATTATCAGCAAAGTCATGGAATCCATCATTGCTTCTGATATGAAATCTTTCCTCTTCTCCAATGGCTTGATCTCTGATCATCAATTTGGTTTCAGACCAGGTCACTCTACTCTGGACATGCTGCTTCTGCTGTCTCAACAATGGATGGAGGTCCTCAATGCCAAACAGGAAATTAGAGCTGTCTCCCTCGACATATCACGTGCCTTCGACACGGTCTGGCACCCCGCTCTGCTCACCAAACTCTCCTCCTTTGGTATCCATGGAAATCTCCACGCATGGCTGGCGGACTTCCTCTCTAGTCGTCGTCAACGTGTGGCCCTGAATGGGTTTCTCTCATCTCCTCTTCCTGTTCAGGCTGGAGTTCCCCAAGGCAGTGTTCTGGGCCCCGTGCTTTTTCTGGTCTTCATCAATGATCTCTCTGACTCTCTCGAAAATCCTCTCTATCTCTTTGCTGATGACTCCACTCTCTGCCGCTCCATTCCTCTTCCCTCAGATCGGCAGTCTGCTGCCTCCTCACTCTCTGAAGACCTGGACAAAATCACAGACTGGTCAAACAAGTGGAACATGTCTTTCAATCCTGACAAATCTCACACTCTTACTATGTCTCTCCGAAAAGATCGACTGGACAACCCTCCCATCTACTTTCTCAACAATCCTCTCCAAGAAGTTCTGTCGCTCAAGATTTTGGGTCTCACTATCTGCCATGATCTTTCTTGGGAAAACCACATTTCCAAGCTGGCCTCCAAAGCCAGTCGCCGACTGGGCATCCTCCGTCGTGCGAAGTCCTTCCTCGGCACACCTGAGCTCCTCACCACATACAAGGCTTTCATCCGCAGCTCAATGGAATACTGTTCTCCCCTATGGGCCGGTGCTCCTGCCTCACACCTAGCTCGGCTTCACGCTGTTGAAACCAAAGCTTTCAGAATTATTGGAATCTCCCGCGATGAAGCTATCTCTGAGGGCCTTTCACTCACTCACCGCAGGCAGGTAGGTGGTCTTTCTGTCTTCTACCGACTCCTCTCCGGCCTTGCACCCCCAGCTCTCTCTGTGCTCTGTCCCCCAAATATTCCTACAGGTCGCACAAGATCTGCCAGCAACCCTCTGATGGTTAAACTGCCGAAATCTCGGCTCTCCGCTCACCTTCACTCTTTCATTCCTCTTTTCTCCCGCCTCTGGAACAAACTCCCTCACTCCCTTCAATCCCACTCCTCCCTCCAGGTCTTTAAAACAGCTGTTCACCACCATCTCTTATCTTCCCCCATCCAAAACCTTGATCTTTTCTACCCCCGCTAATTCACCCCAGATCCACCTTGTTTGAAATTCCAACTTCTTTCCTGGAAGTCCTGGCAGTGTCCATATGTTTTATACCTCTCCCACTGCCCCCTTCCCACGCCCCCCCCCCCAAAGCCCTCACCCTCTCTCAGATCTCTCGATGTCTCCATGTCTCTCGGTCCCTGCTCTCAAATGTTGTGTTTGTGTCCTTCCCCCTCTCTCCCCATCTTGTCTACCGCTCCCTATGTTATATGTTTTATGTGTCGGTTTGTCTTTCTGTGTGTTCATGTGATTAATGTTCGCTCTTTCACGAGCCTCGATATTGTATACAAAAAAAAAAAAAAAAAAAAAAAAAAAAAAAAAAAAAAAATCTCTCCCGGGTTACTCCCTCCTCCGGTATGATAGACCTGAGCCTCGTCCTGGAGGTGGGGTTGCTATGTTTATCAAAAACTCTCTTCCTCACTCGCCCTGCATTGCACTCTCTCCACCTCACCCCCAGGAATACCTCTGGCTACGGCTTCCCCTTCGCTCCCACCTCTTGTTCATATGTGTGTTGTACCGTCCACCAAACAGTGATGACTCCATCTACATCTCGCTGTCTGATAATATGGACCAACGTCTATTTACTCATCCCAACTCTCTCTTCCTCATATGTGGTGATTTCAATTGTCACCATGCCAGTTGGCTGGGTGTGGGTACCTCTCTCACCAGCCATGGCTCCTCAGAAAAGGACTTCTGCGACTCACTGGGACTGACACAATCTGTCAATTTGCCGACCCGGATCTCAGTCAACGGAGCATCTTCTCTTCTGGACTTGGTTATGACTAACTTCCCTGAAAATGTCTGCTGCTCTTCTTCTGCTCCAATCGGCTCATCTGATCATGTGCTTGTTAAAGTGGACATCTCTGACCATTCTCAGGGAGCCTGCTCAGCGTCGACGAGTCTGGCATTTCACTCAGGCCAACTGGCACGGTCTTCAAGCAGCCATCAATCATCTGGACTGGTCTCCCATCTCTACCGCCTCTGACATCAACTCATCCTGGGAATTCTTCCAAAGTAAATTGCTCTCTCTCGTGCACAGATTTATCCCATCTCGTCTTCAGTTGTCATACCCTTCCTCCCGTCCATGGTACACAGAATCTTGTGGTGAGGCTGTTGCCCAGAAACAACTTGCCTTCGTCTCCTGGAAAGCAAATCCCACGGAAGGAAATCTCATTTCCTTTCACAAAGCCTGAAACATGTGTGTGTCCACCCTCAGGAGAGCCAGGAAACAATATCTCTCCGTTCTCAAGACCGAACTCTCTTATCTGTCTCACTCTTCCAAATCCTGGTGGCATCTGGTCAAATCTGTTTCTGGTGTTTGTTCCCCCTCCATCCCCTCCCTTACCTCAAACGGCTACACAGCTGACTCTGCATGTGAAAAAGCTGAATGCCTCAACTCTGTGTTTGCCTCTAAATCTTGTGTCCCAAACACATCCCTCTCTGTACCCACCGTACCCAGTCGTACCCAGCTGCTCCTGGACTCCGTGTCCTTTCCTCCTGACAAGGTGGAAAAGTTTCTGTCAACCCCCGACTCTGATTCTGCAACTGGACCTGACGGCATCAGCCCACGGGTCCTAAAATCCTGTTCTTCCACTCTTTCACTCCCTCTTTCTGTTCTCTTCACCCTCTCTTTTGCTCAAGGTCATCTGCCATCTGCTTGAAAATCAGACAACATCACTGCTTTGCACAAAAAGGTGCAAAAACAGATCCTAGCAACTACAGACCAATCAGCCTTCTCCCAATTTATCAGCAAAGTCATGGAATCCATCATTGTTTCGGATATGAAATCTTTCCTCTTCTCCAATGGCTTGATCTCTGATCATCAATTTGGTTTCAGACCAGGTCACTCCACTCTGGACATGCTGCTTCTGCTGTCTCAACAATGGATGGAGGTCCTCAATGCCAAACAGGAAATTAGAGCTGTCTTCCTCGACATATCACGTGCCTTCGATACGGTCTGGCACCCCGCTCTGCTCACCAAACTCTCCTCCTTTGGTATCCATGGAAATCTCCACGCATGGCTGGCTTCCTCTCTAGTCGTCGTCAACGTGTGGCCCTGAATGGGTTTCTCTCATCTCCTCTTCCTGTTCAGGCTGGAGTTCCCCAAGGCAGTGTTCTGGGCTCTGTGCTTTTTCTGGTCTACATCAATGATCTCTTTGACTCTCTTGAAAATCCTCTCTATCTCTTTGCTGATGACTCCACTCTCTGCCGCTCCATTCCTCATCCCTCAGATCAGCAGTCTGCAGCCTCCTCACTCTCTGCAGACTTGGACAAAATCACAGACTGGGCAAACAAGTGGAACATGTCTTTCAATCCTGACAAATCTCACACTCTTACAATGTCTCTCCGAAAAGACCGACTGGACAACCCTCCCATCTACTTTCTGAATAATCCTCTCCAAGAAGTTCTGTCACTCAAGCTTTTGGGTCTCACTATCTGCCATGATCTTTCCTGGGAAAACCACATTTCAAATCTGGCCTCCAAAGCCAGTCGCCGACTGGGCATCCTCCTTCGTGCGAAGTCCTTCCTTGGCACACCTGAGCTCCTCACCACATACAAGGCTTTCATCCGCAGCTCAATGGAGTACTGCTCTCCCCTCTGGGCTGGTGCTCCTGCCTCACACCTGGCTCGTCTTCACGCTGTTGAAACCAAAGCGTGCAGAATCATTGGAATCTCCCGCGATGACGCTATCTCCGAGGGCCTTTCACTTACTCACCGCAGGCAGGTTGGTGGTCTTTCCGTCTTCTACCGACTCCTCTCTGGCCTTTCCCCCCCAGCTCTCTCTGGGCTCTGTCCCCCAAATATTCCTGCAGGTCGCACAAGATCTGCCTGCAACCCTCTTATGGTTAAACTGCCAAAATCAAGACTCTCTGCTTACCTTCACTCCTTCATTCCTCTTTTCTCCTGCCTCTGGAACAAACTCCCTCACTCTCTTCAATCCTACTCCTCCCTCCAGGTCTTTAAAACGGCTGTTCACCACCATCTCTTATCCTCACCCATCCAAAACCTTGATCTTTTCTACCCCCGCTAATTTCACCCCAAATCCACTTTTTTGAAATACCAACTTCTGTCCTGGAAGTCCTTGGTATCCTTGTGTTTTATACTACTCCCACCCTCCTTCCCACGCCTCCCCCCCCCCCAAGCCCTCTCCCTCCCACACATCTCCCGATGTCCCTGCTCTCAAATGTTGTGTTTGTGTGCTTCCCCTTCTCTCCCCATCTTGTCTACCGCTCCCTCTTTTTATATTGTTTGCTTGTTTGTTTGATTTGTTTGTTTGATAAATGTTAGCTCTTTCACGAGCCTCGATTCTGTATACAAAAAAAAGAAGAAAAAAAAAGAGGATTTTTCATCGAGTCAATCTATTCCTTTTGTACGTTTTCCCATCGGATGTGGTGATTTCATATGTTATAGCTTCTTGTTAACTGAGATTATTTCCACTCCCATTTGCCCCCCTTATATGAGTTGCATTCTCCCTAGGTTACCTGGATTTAAGGGCCTACGGTTTCATCCATAGTTGTGAGTTGTGGTGATTGCTGACTCCTTTACCCTTGTTCTCCATATGGATTCTCTCAAAGTCACTTTGTTGGTTTCACGTCTTGACTCTGCTTGAGGTTGTTAGCATCAGGGTGTTTGGCCTTCGATTGACGGGTCTCTGGGCAGGACTAATTGGCAGTGCTTCAGTTGGTGTATTTCTCAGGTTGTCTAGGCCAAGGTGAGAGTCGTCCTTGCCAGCTTTCCACTTTTGCATCAATCTTCTGGCGATACTCACAGATGCTTCCGCAGCACCATTCACTTTGTTCTTGCCGGGGCGAGGTGTTTTCTGGTGGAAACCCTACTTTGTACTGAAGGTGTAGAAGTTGTCCGATGTGTTTTGGGGTCTACATCTACAGATAACCATATCAGGCATGTCATGTCTGGGAAAACGATATTCATTCTGCTCACAGCCGTCTCAGACAAAATATCGGATTAATCCGTTGATTTCGAAGTAATTGCTCTAATAATCTCGAGCAATCGAATAATTTGTGCCTTCAATTTGAAAACCGATCAGTCTTGACTTTCCTCCATGAATGGCTCGGTACTTCATGCATATTTAGAGGTTCAGCAGTCTGTTTATTACTATTGATAGCTCAAATTTTGTGCCACCAGAGACCTTCATTATTGATAGTCGACACTATTTGGGAGTGGGTAGGATGAGCAGTTGGGAGGTTGTGGATGAATGGAGGGGGCCGGAAGAGGGGTTGGTTATACACAGACGGGGTGTGTGAGGGTGAGGGTAGACACAGACAGATTTAGGGGTTGGCTAGACATGGACGAGGGGACTCTCGACTAGACATGGATGAAGGGAGTGCATGAGGAGTTGTGTAGATGCCACCTGAAGAGTAGATTAGCCACCCATGGTACACTAAATGACTGTCCCACACAGTTTGTGAGTGTCTGTATTCTGAATGTAAAGACAACACCAGAGCAATCAAAGCCTGAAGGACATCTGTAGTACAAAATAAGTGAAGGTTTGCGAAAGTTAGAAACTCTTTGCCTGGATTGTCCTTCTGAGTTCGACAAAAATGATAGATATTTATTAATTTATTAAAGTGGACTCTCGTATTGTAGAGTGAAAAAGTTGGTTTTTTTTTGCCATATGTTAGCTATACTAAACTAAGCGATGGCAGCAGGAAGTTGGCTTTCTCCTTTCACAGAAATAAATGCCATGATCTTCATTACTGCTTGACCAGATCTTACAGGAGAGCTCAACGAACCCTTTGCGCGATGGTGCCGCAAGGCCTGGCAGCATGATTGATGAGCCGGTAGAAATGAGCTTGGCAATAGTGTCGGCTGTGAAAGTTGTAGAGAAAAGCTCTGTAGGAACGAATGAGGCAGCCACTTCATCAGTCGGTGGGGCAAAGTGAATTAGGAGGAGGCACCATCTGCTATGGCATGTCCTACCACCTGCACGGGGCAGTGATGGAGTGAGGAACGAGGAAGCGTTGCCACCTGCTCCCATGTGATGTGCAAGGTTGTCTGATGACCTACTTTAATGGGCTTCGCAGAAACCCACGTACACATTGCCAGGCCTCTCGTAGCGGAGAGCGCAAACAAAAAAAGTTCAGTAAGACAATGGATCCTGCATCATTGGAAAGTCTCTCATTTTCATTATTGAGCTCAAAATGAGATCCATTTTTAAAATTTAGTATGATCTGTAAATGTTGCGAACGCCAAAAAACAAACATTTTCTCTTGTCATAAACTCAAAAACTCCAAAATCACCTTTTACGAGTGACTTGTCAACCATAAACTTCAGGATAAAGACTCCTTTTATAGAAACAAAGCAGCGAAACAAATCCATGCCAACACCCTAATGAGATTAGAAAGTCCCTTTTCCACCAGGTTGACAATGTGGTGACTCTCAAGGCCTGTTTATATTGTGCTGGAATAGCCAAGAGTTCCTGCCAGGTGGGCCACTGAGGGGTGTTTAGATGTGCTTAGAATCCTGACGAGCGGCCAACACGATAGAAACCTGTGGCTCTGTGTGTGTGTATGTGTGTGCATCTCTCCAACTTCTTACCTGTATTAAGTGTTTGGTTAAGGTAAGGAGTCTTCAAGAGTTGCCAGAGATGAGTCAGGTGTTGTCTGGGGGTCTAGTGCCTCTTCCCTCTACTCACACAGAGGACAGAAAAGTGTGGTTGGAATGATAATGCTATACTTTTTGATTCCTGGAGCTTCCTTTCAAGATTTCTTGAGTTCTGCTTTTGCCTAATGGCAGCCATGGCCGTTTGCCGTTTACCACTCATCCTCGCTGTGGACCAAATATTTGCACTCATTCTTCACTTAATTGCATGTCTGTGTTTTGACATATATATCCCGCTTTGGGAAAGGGCCCAAAAGGGATCCGGGATAGCTGGAAATGCATGCCGATCCGGGTTGGCAAAAAACAACAACATGGGAACGCAAAACCAGGGACATCCAACCGGGTGGCTCTCATAGGTTGAATGGTCATGCAAACTAACTTTGACTTCCTGTTAAAAATGGAGAGGTGAAAAGAAGAACAGCATATTTAAGTTTTATGATCACGTCCTTGCAGTGTTCATATGTTTTAATCCTCTCCCACCTCCCCCCAAGTCCTCCCGATGTCCCTGCTCTCAAATGTTGTGTTTGTGTCCTTCCCCCTCTTCCCCCTCTCTTTTGTGTCCTTCCCCCTCTCTCCCCATCTTGTCTGCCGCTCCCCTTGTTTTTTGTGTGTCGGTTTGTCTTTTTGTGTGATTAATGTTAGCTCTTTCACGAGCCTCGATCTTGTATACAAAAAAAAAAAAAAAAAAAAAAAAACGTCAAAGTAAACGATATAATTGCACTTATGGAAGGCTTAGGATACTCTTATCAAGTCCTCTTAGTTTCACCAGTGTGAGACCTCCATGCAGTTGGACCATGGATGCACATCTGGTGATGTAAGTTGGACTGGCACTGGGGGGAAGAGCATCGGGTCACAAACCCCCCTCCTGCTTTCAATTAATTTGGGATGGTGTGAGCGACTCGGCGGCGGGTCGCCGTTTGTTTACGGCTGTCGTTTTATGAACTCCATCCATCATTTGTCACACTCTATCGCTAATTATGCAAATTAGTTTAAGCACTTTGCCTGCAACTTAGTGTCCGCACCACTGTGTAAACGCTGGATCCGCCGGCACCTGCGAGCTGGGAAGAACGAGAACAAAGCTCGGACCCCAGCACAATCCAAAGCATCGGTTATCAAAGGAAAAACAACTTCACTTACCATAAATATAAAGAAATTTATCTCAAATGATTATTTGCCGGAGCCATATGCAAGTGAAAATGACCCAGGATTGATTGACCCGTTCCCAAATTAAACTAAAAAAATACAATTTTGCAGGGGAGATGGAACATATTTAATTAATCAAATACTACATTTTACTGTTTTTGAGCATTAACAAAATTAATACATTCTTCTTTCTGCAATTAAAGCTTAAAAGCATAAAAATAACGATGGTATTCATAGAATACTTACCCTGCGCAGTCAACTTGGTGCGAGTGAACTCTTGTTTTTGAAGGGTTTTTTTCTCTTTGATCCAATATGGCTGCCAGACCACGTGATGTAAATTTCTATTCTCTAATATAATTGTTGCGTAGATCACGTTAAATAAATTTCAAAATGATCAGACTATGCGTTGTCCCTGTCGATTTATGATGTCATAATTATGGCACCAATGATGTCATCGTTAACAGCACCTATTTCCCATATGGAGTTCTTTACAATGAGGTATGTTTCAATTTTTAACAGTAGAGCGGTTTTGGAGATATAGAGGTGCAACATTTTTCGGTTTTTCCAATATGGCACCTGTACCACATGACCTATGACGTCGTAATTATCATTAAAAAATTTCTACAGGAGGAGCCACTCATATTCTGAAAATTTCGTATCAATTGGTCTGACGGTGCAGGGGATTTTTTTTTTCATACAGATCAGATCAAGCGTTGTACTTGTCGAATTATGACGTCATAATGAAGGCACCGATGACATCATCATCAACATATCTTATTCCCCATGGGGAGTACTTGACAATGAACCATGTTTCAATTTTTTTCATTGAGTGGTTTTGGAGATACAGAGGTGTATCGTTTTTCCAAGATGGCGTCTGTACCACGTGACCTATGACGTCATAAATATGATTAAAAATTATACAGGTGGACTCCTTTGGTAAAACCTATGGTAAACAAAACACAACACTCCTATGGTAAAATTTCGTGCCATTCGGACCAACGGTTGCCGAGAAAATGAATTTTAAAAATGCAGACAAGTACGGCACACGTACACGCAACCGAATGCTTAACCCTGCTTTTCGCTTCACGAGCGCAGGGTAATTAATGACACAAACGAGGCACAAGGAGTAATCCGTAAATTGATGGACTAACTAACATCCATGTAAAGACTAAATAAATAAACCAAACTAAAACAGCGATGTTCAATCATTCAAAAAACCTAAATATTGGAATGGCGGGGTTTGTAAGGCCATCACAACTATTTATGGTCAAAAGTGTCTGGACAGTAAGGTTATTCAATTATATGGCAGTTAATTTGAGATACTACTGAATTCGTCGTTAATTGACTGTGGGCGATGACTGAAGGAAGCAATGACGACAAGGAGCTGATACTCTCGGTCCCCCACATTTGTGGTGGTGTGAGGACTAGATCTGTGTAATATGAATGCTAAATGTTCGACGCTTTTTGAAATAACGGGTGCACAAGCCAAGTTACAAAGATGGTTACCATTGCAACAGAATTCAGCCAATCACCGACCTGATCAAATCAGGTTGAGATAATGGCGTGATGGATGGATATCTGCAATATGAAAACTAAATGTTCAACGGTTTTTTAGCCGCGTCGCAGACGCTGCTAATAGAGTGCCCTCTGCTGTTGTTGTTGTTCTTCTTGTTCTTGTTCTTGCAGAGAAGACAAAACCTCAAAGCTCCACCCATTCTGGGAACCATAGCTCCACCCATTTTGGGAGAGGCTTCATATAAACAAATATCCACCATTTTATTAACTCGCATAGCTTTGAGGCCTGTTTTGTAGGCCCGTGGTGTCTTCCTCTCTCACACAGTTTTATTTCAAATCAAATTCGATATATCATTTCATTTTTCACAGTCGCTAACATAGTTTTAGACTCGGTTGAAAAAAAACGGGAAAAAAATCCGATGAAAGTTGCCCTTTATAGAACGAAATGAATTCTCAAAGGCCTGTAACTTCAAGTCCATTGAGATTTTTTTTTTTTAAATCGCGGCATGGTCAGTCATACACCGCCCGAAATAACAGACGGGAAAATGCCGAGATATATTAAAAATTCGTCCATTTGATGACAATCGTCACGATGAAATATTTAATTTATAAGTCGTCACAATAATGTGGAGAGAGGAGCATAGCTTCGTTCACGTGTCGCCACATACGGGAAATTGCCGAGATATATTTTTTTTACATCGCGGCATGGTCAGTCATACACCGCCTGAAATAACAGATGGGAAAATGCCAAGATATATTAAAAATTCGTCCATTTGATGACAATCGTCACGATGAAATATTTAATTTATAAGTCGTCACAATAATGTAGATAGAGGAGCATAGCTTCGTTCACGTGTCGCCACATACGGGAAATTGCCGAGATATATTTTTTTTACATCGCGGCATGGTCAGTCATACACCGCCTGAAATAACAGATGGGAAAATGCCAAGATATATTAAAAATTCGTCCATTTGATGACAATCGTCACGATGAAATATTTAATTTATACGTCGTCACAATAATGTGGAGAGAGGAGCATAGCTTCGTTCACGTGTCGCCACACACGGGAAATTGCCGAGATTTTTTTTTTTTAAATCGCGGCATGGTCACTGGTCAGTCATACACCGCCTGAAATAACAGACGGGAAAATGCCGAGATATATTAAAAATTCGTCGCCACACACGGGAAATTGCCGAGATATATTTTCACTTTGCACAAAAATAACATCAAGTAATCGAATCAATAGGAATGTCCTGTGCCTATAACATCGACGTTATAGGCACAGCTGCATCTAGGCATTGTGTAACATCGACGCGGGTTTTGTTTTAAATAAAACTTTTTGTACTTGTTTTAATATTGTGTACAAAAAAAGTACATGGACAGATGATCAGCCAGGTGGTTGGTCAGTCGGACGGACCTCATTTTAATGTCCCGTGTCTCTGACCTTGTTGGAGGGCCAGGGGACAAAAACTGATGCTAGCTGACTGGCTGGTCCGCTAGCTAAACCCACCGAACATTAGCTTGTTGGTGCACCTCGAGAGGGGTCAGGTGAAGCAGTCACAAGTTTCTTAACGACTAAATTCCCATGCGGAACAAAGTTGAAAGTTCCTCATCTTACTATAATTCACCAAATGTCCGTCCGTCTGTCTGTCTGTCTGTCTGTCCGTCCGTCCGTTCATTCCCAGGTACCGCAAAAACGGCTGAACCGATCGCAACGAAATTTTGGGTGGGTAATCCTGGGACCCCCTGGAGTAAAATAGGCTATATTGTTTTTTCCAATTTCAGCTTTGGTCTCCAGCATTTTAAGGTTTGGACTCCCGCCTAACGTTATTGTCCCGGGTACCGCAAAAACGGCTGCACCGATCGCAACGATACACCTCCATGCCCGTGGGAGTCCTACGGGTGACCCCACTAGTGTACAAAATACAACATGCAAACTAAGTCGCAAGTTCAAAATGAACTCCACGAAACCACAACATGGAAACAAACAAGTACGTGAGAATAGCGGATCTGTGACCGGAGACCGAGGTAGGAAGACCTGTTGCGAAATTTTAAGTCTTCATGGGAGAAAAGCTGAAAGCATCGGGCTAACACAAAATAAAACGTGGAAGAGTAAATACTCGATGACATAACAAGCATAAGCATGCAGAAAATAGGTTGTTGACCAAATTCGCTAAATGCGATGGAGTTCAAATAAACAAAGGGAAGAAAATAGTCTGAAAAGTATCTCCAATGTATTTCCACACGATTAGCGAATATGCAGGCGGTAAACAAGGAGACTTTATTTTTTTAATTTTTTGTATACAAGATCGATGCTCGTGTAAGAGCTAACATTAATCACAAAAAAAAAAAAACGGACACATAAAAAACATGTAATAAAGGGAGCGGGAGACAAGATGGGGAGAGTGAGTGAAGCACACATGTACGACAGTAGAGAACAGGGACATCAATCGATCTGTGGGAGGAAGAGGGCTTGGGAAGCGAGGGGGGGGGGGGGGGGAGGTATAAAACACATGGACACTGCGAGGACTTCCAGGAAAGAAGTTGTTATTTCAAAAAAGTGGATCTGGGGTGAATTAACGGGGGTAGAAAAGATCAAGGTTTTGGATGGGGAAAGATAAGAGATGGTGGTGAACAGCTGTTTTAGTCTGGAGGCACTTCCAGGAAATGTGACAGTAGGGGTACACTCATGTTACAAGCTGGCAACAATGTTTTTCTGAAAGCCCAGACCTCTAGGAACCCAAAAAGTCTTGTTGCCAGCTTGGGAAATGGTTTGGACCAGATTTGTGGCCATTTTTCAAAATGGCCGCCTACATTTTTGGTGTTTTCTAATATTTGAGCTCTAGAACTTATATCTGGCTGTCTTAAAGGTCTCTAGGGTTATGACCTTATAACATATAGTCATACAACAATCCTCACCCAAATTGGGGTGCATGGCATATCTATAAGTGGTTTTATTGAAGCAAAAAGGCAAAAATATGCCTGAAAAACGCCTTCATTTTGATTTTTCCAAATCACTAAATTGCATACTGTGAAGTTGTTCTTTGGTCAATTTCTTTCAAAATAGTTTTAAAATTTGCCCAGATCCCTCCTCTTCATTAGCAAATCTTCAGGAATATACCCAAGTTCTCAGAAAATATGTTTTATGCATGATCAGCTACCCCTACCCCCTAAATCACAAAACGTGCCAATTTTCAATATTTCCAGATTCCAACCAATATCATTGTTGTATGACTTTTTCTCATCATGATAGGTCCAAATTAACTTACTCTATGTGATTAGGTGTTAATAAAAATTGAATTTCACACTTTAGTGAAAATCCAAGATGGCTGCCAAATGGCCAATAAAATATAATATTTCACATTATGACGTTAAGTTAAGGTAATGCAGTCTACCATTTGATACCAACACATTTTTGAGACATAATATATTGCAATAATGATGCTTTCCTTTGTATCCTTCCTCAGGTCCTGCCCGAATCATCATTTTAACATAATTGTTGTGTTAACAATGTACTATAACATATTGCTTGTTGCATGTGCTGTAAATAGCTTTCAGTGTTGTGGTAGACATAGTCTTTGTCTCTTTCCAGATATGAATGAAGATGGAACCTGTAGCTGTGATAGGCGGGAGACGGAAGAGAGAATCAGTTGCACTGGACATCGACTGGAGCACATGCTTCATTTGCCAAGGCAACAGAAAAAATGAAAAGACAACCAAGCCCACAGATGTTGGTCTCGAACGCTTTAAAGACTGTGTGATTACGAGACAGAAATACCATGACCATGAGTACATCTCAACACTTGACAGAATATGAATCCTAGCAGATATGAATCAGCTGGGGCACACTGCGCCTGAGGTGTTGGCAGGTTTCAATGAAGGGGACTTCGGAGTGAAGGAAAGCACACAAAAGTTCAACCAAGTACCTGATGATCAAGGACTGGAGCATGTCAACAAGATGGGCAAAATCGCTGGAGGAGTCATTGGTATCACACGCTCTGAAACTGCCCTAAATCGGTGGGGACTGACCTACATCGATAGAGCTAGGATTGCCGATGAAACTAGGGACATGCTCGGAGTAACAGAAGATAATAATGATGACCAGTCTGTGCACAAGGAATCTGGAAAAGCAAGGATGCTGAGGGATGAATCTGATGTCCAAAGCCTGATGTCGATGTTTCAGAGATTTGAGGTCTTCAACAAAGAGTCTGAGGAACTTGTATGTCTCACTACTGGGGATATTGCAAATGCCGCAATTAAAAAGGACCTGCTATGTGCGGAGAAGGTTGGACATCAAGTGGCCCGTACCTTTGTGACTGAGCGTTTCATTGAGAAAAAGACCAGCCTACACACAAGCATCCCAAAACAAAAGTTGAAGACATTTGCATCCATGTTTGCTGTTGAGGTGTCCAAGGACAAGAAGAAAAAGGGTACTGCTATTGTCAAAGCAGATCGCGATCTGTTTCAACGACTGATTGTTGTCATGGAGGCAGGCAGAGATATTGACATCGATTCACTTCTCACACAAGAACTTTGCCATGTACCTTTAGCTCTAGCCAATACTGATGGGACCCTCAGACAAACAAACAAGTCACAGTTGCTACCTCTTCTAGAGAAAGATGGTGTGTCTCAGGCAAATGCCCCAGCATCTAACACACCAACATGCACAATTGTTGATGGAATGGCCTTAGTTCAGGCATTGGGAAAGCCAAAGGACACAAAGACATTTGGAGACTATGCCAAGAGGGTCGTAGCTGCAGTGTCAAACAACTTCAAGGAGCCCTGTAACCGTGTGGATGTGGTCTTTGACTGCTATGAAAAGCACTCAATCAAAGATGCAACAAGAAAGAGGCGGGTTGGAAAGGGTCGTGGCATTAGATGTGAAATAAGCAACAGAGATCTCAAGCTACCACAGCAATGGAAATCTTTCATGGATGTCAATGACAACAAAGTGGCTCTTACAAAGCTTCTCAAGGAAGAACTACTTGAACATGAACATGAAGCCACACAGGAATTGGTGGTTAGTGGTGGAAACAATGGCATGGCTGCCTCTTCCACAGGCAGGAACATGGAGCATCTCTGTTCATCACAAGAGGAGGCAGACACGCGTATGATTCTTCATGCTCTGGAAGCAAAGGCTAGAGGATATGAGAGGATCGTCATCACCAGTAGTGATACCGATGTATTATTGCTTTTGATGGCCTTCCAGCCCCAAATGCCAGAAGAAGTATGGATGAAATCAGGGACCTCTAAATACAGGCGCTACATTGCTGGCCACAAAATTGATTGCACTGATGATGTCAGGGACAGTCTTCTAGCTTTCCATGCCATTACAGGATGTGACAGCACCAGTCAACTCGCAGGCATATCAAAGAAGGCAGCATGGAAAATATTTTGTGAAGTTCCTCACCTACTCTCCCAGCTAGGGGTTGCACATGTTCCAAGTGAAGAGATTTGTGCAAAGGCTGAGGAGTTTGTCTGCCGTCTTTACAACCCGAAAGGAGACGCAAAGGAAATCCAGGCGCTGAGATGTTCCCAATTCAGAAAAGTTGGTAAAAAGCCAGAGAACATGCCACCAACAGAGGATGCATTGCACCAGCACATTTTAAGGGCACATCATCAAGCCCTTGTGTGGCGAAATGCCAATGTGCCAAATCCAGGAATCCCCAATCCAACAACATCCGGCTGGTACCTTGAGGACAACCAGCTGATGCCCCGTCTCATGACCAAGGAAGGGCTCACAGCAGAATGTGTCAAAATTGCAACGTGTGCATGTACCTCAAAGGCCCGTCCATGTCTAACTGGCAGGTGCAACTGTAGGAAAAATGGATTGCGGTGCACATTGGCATGCAAATGTGCAGACTTATGCAGGAACCCCCTCAATGACTCTGATAGTGATTAGACGACATGCATGGAAACTTGAGTATATTCCATAATGTCATATTGTTACTATGCTGGCTGTATTTGACATAATGTAACTAGTCTTGCTTCAGCTCTGTTCCACCAATGTATTACTAGTCTATGATATGACTGTATCCCACATTCTGTCACTTATGTATGAATAGCCAGATTAGCTTGTTGGGTATGACTTTGTTAATTCAGTGCCAAATATTTGTTTAGTTTAAAGGTGCAAGCATTGCATTGACGTTTGTATTGTTTGGATCAGTGTAACATAATAATGTTTGCATTATGTATACAAGTTATGTATGTTTATTTTTGTTTTACATTAAATAATATAGCTTATATTTTACAATCTTCTATGTCTTCATTTATGTAAGTGCCTTGTTTGTCAGCTATGTTGGAACTAATATACTCCGCAAACAAGGCACTTCCAAATCCACACTACTTTCCTGAAATTCAAATGTTATAAAACATAAATTTTACATAAAGTCCCCCTCTAAAATAATACATCTTCAACTCATCAAGACTCTTTCACATACATGTGACTTATAGAATAGTAGTGCCTCATATATTTAGTATAAATGGAACATTTTAGAAGTGCCTCTGAATGAAATTGCAGTCTTATGGTCTCGCGCCACCAAATATTCTATGGCCATTTGGCAGCCATCTTGGATTTTCACTAAAGTGTGAAATTCAATTTTTATTAACACCTAATCACATAGAGTAAGTTAATTTGGACCTATCATGATGAGAAAAAGTCATACAACAATGATATTGGTTGGAATCTGGAAATATTGAAAATTGGCACGTTTTGTGATTTAGGGGGTAGGGGTAGCTGATCATGCATAAAACATATTTTCTGAGAACTTGGGTATATTCCTGAAGATTTGCTAATGAAGAGGAGGGATCTGGGCAAATTTTAAAACTATTTTGAAAGAAATTGACCAAAGAACAACTTCACAGTATGCAATTTAGTGATTTGGAAAAATCAAAATGAAGGCGTTTTTCAGGCATATTTTTGCCTTTTTGCTTCAATAAAACCACTTATAGATATGCCATGCACCCCAATTTGGGTGAGGATTGTTGTATGACTATATGTTATAAGGTCATAACCCTAGAGACCTTTAAGACAGCCAGATATAAGTTCTAGAGCTCAAATATTAGAAAACACCAAAAATGTAGGCGGCCATTTTGAAAAATGGCCACAAATCTGGTCCAAACCATTTCCCAAGCTGGCAACAAGACTTTTTGGGTTCCTAGAGGTCTGGGCTTTCAGAAAAACATTGTTGCCAGCTTGTAACATGAGTGTACCCCTACCACCTTTTCTAGGCCACTTTTGGGGATATGCCTCCAGACTATTTTAAACATCTGGAGGGAGGATTGAGATTGAAGAGAGTGAGGGAGTTTGTTCCAGAGGCGGAAGAAAAGAGGAATGAAGGAGTGAAGGTGAGCAGAGAGTCTTGGTTTTGGCAGTTTCACCATAAGAGGGTTGCTGGCAGATCTTGTGCGACCTGTAGGAATATTTGGGGGACAGAGCACGTACAGAGCTGGGGGAGCTAGGCCAGAGAGGAGTCGGTAGAAGACAGAAAGACCACAAATCTGCCTATGGTAAATGAGTTAAAGGCCCTCGGAGTTAGCTTCATCGCGGGAGATTCCAATGATTCTGAAAGCTTTGGTTTCAACAGCGTGAAGCCGAGCTAGGTGTGAGGCAGGAGCACCAGCCCAGAGGGGTGAACAGTATTCCATTGAGCTGTGAATGAAAGCCTTGTATGTGGTAAGGAGCTTAGGTGTGCCAAGGAAGGACTTCGCACAACGGAGGATGCCCAGTCGGCGACTGGCTTTGGAGACCAGCTTGAAAATGTGGTTTTCCCAGGAAAGATCATGGCAGATAGTGAGACCCAAAAACTTGAGTGACAGAACTTCTTGGAGAGGATTATTCAGAAAGTGGATGGGAGGGTTGTCCAGCCGGTCTTTTTCGAGAGACATAGAAGGAGTGTGAGATTTGTCAGGATTGAAAGACATGTTCCACTTGTTTGACCAGTCTGTGATTTTGTCCGGGTCTGCAGAGAGTGAGGAGGCTGCAGGCTGCCGATCTGAGGAATGAGGTATGGAGCAACAGAGAGTGGAGTCATCAGCAAAGAGATGGAGAGGATTTTCCAGGGAGTCAGAGAGATCATTGATGAAGACCAGAAAAACCACAGGGCCCAGATCACTTTTGTTTCTTTTTTTTTTTTTCTTTTTTTTTGTATACAAGATCGAGGCTCGTGAAAGAGCTAACATTAATCACACAAAAAGACAAACCGACACACAAAACACAAAAAACAAGGGGAGCGGCAGACAAGATGGGGAGAGAGGGGGAAGGACACAAACACAACATTTGAGAGCAGGGACATCGGGAGGACTTGGGGGGAGGTGGGAGAGGAATAAAACATATGAACACTGCAAGGACTCTGGGGTGAATTACCGGGGGTAGAAAAGATCAAGGTTTTCGATGGGGGAAGATAAGAGATGGTGGTGAACAGCTGTTTTAAAGACCTGGAGGGAGGAGTGGGATTGAAGGGAGTGGGGGAGTTTGTTCCAGAGGCGGGAGAAAAGGGGAATGAAAGAGTGAAGGTGAGCAGAGAGCCTAGACTTTGGCAGTTTAACCATAAGAGGGTTGCAGGCAGATCTTGTGCGACCTGAAGGAATATTGGGGGGACAGAGCACAGAGAGAGCTGGGGGAGCAAGGCCGGAGAGGAGTCGGTAGAAGACAGAAAGACCACCAACCTGCCTGCGGTGAGTGAGTGAAAGGCCCTCGGAGTTGACTACATCGCAGGAGATTCCAATGATTCTGAAAGCTTTGGCCTCAACAGCGTGAAGCCGAGCAAGGTGTGAGGCAGGAGCACCAGCCCAGAGGGGGGAACAGTATTCCATTGAGCTGCGGATGAAAGCCTTGTATGTGGTGAGGAGCTCAGGTGTGCCAAGGAAGGACTTCGCACGACGGAGGATGCCCAGTCGGCGACTGGCTTTGGAGGCCAGCTTGGAAATGTGGTTTTCCCAAGAAAGATCATGGCAGATAGTGAGACCCAAAAGCTTGAGCGACAGAACTTCTTGGAGAGGATTGTTGAGAAAGTAGATGGGAGGGTTGTCCAGTCGGTCCTTTCAGAGAGACATCGTAAGAGTGTGAGATTTGTCAGGATTGAAAGACATGTTCCACTTGTTTGACCAGTCTGTGATTTTGTCCAGGTCTGCAGAGAGTGAGGAGGCTGCAGACTGCCGATCTGACGGATGAGGAATGGAGCGACAGAGAGTACAGTCGTCAGCAAAGAGATAGAGAGGATTTTCAAGAGAGTCAGAGAGATCATTGATGAAGACCAGAAAAAGCACAGGGCCCAGAACACTACCTTGGGGAACTCCAGCCTGAACAGGAAGAGGAGATGAGAGAAACCCATTCAGGGCCACACGTTGACTACGACCAGAGAGGAAGTCCACCAGCCATGCGTGGAGATTTCCATGGATACCAAAGGAGGAGAGTTTGGTGAGCAGAGCAGGGTGCCAGACCGTATCGAAGGCACGTGAAATGTCAAGGGAGACAGCTCTAATTTCCTGTTTGGCGTTGAGGACCTCCATCCATTGTTGAGACAGCAGAAGCAGCATGTCCAGAGTAAAATGACCTGGTCTGAAACCAAATTGAAGTTAAGAGATCAAGCCATTGGAGAAGAGGAAGGATTTGATTTCTGAAGCAATGATTGTCCATGACTTTGCTGATAATTGGGAGCAGGCTGATAGGTCTGTAGTTGCAAGGATCTGTTTTTGCACCTTTTTTGTGCAAAGCGGTGATGTTGGCTGATTTCCAAGCTGACGGCAGATGACCTTGAGCAAAAGAGAGGGTGAAGAGAACAGAGAGAGGGTGTGATAGAGCGGAAGAGCAGGATTTTAAGACCCGTGGTCTGATGCCGTCTGGTCCAGTTGCAGAATCAGAGTCGAGGTTTGATAGAAACTTCTCCACCTTGTCAGGAGAGGAGGACACAGAGTCCAGGAGCAGCTCTGTAAGACTGGGTAAGGTGGGTACAGAGAGAGATGGGTTTGGGACACAAGATTTTGAGTCAAGCACAGAGTTGAGGCATTTAGCTTTTCACGTGCGGAGTCAGCTGTGTAGCCATTTGAGGTAAGGGGGGGGGGGGATGGAGGGGGAACAAACACCAGAAACAGATTTGACCAGACGCCACCAGGATTTGTAAGAGGGAGACAGGTTTGAGAGTGGAGAGATAGTGTTTCCTGGCTCTCCTGAGGGTAGACACACACTTGTTCTGGGCTTTGTGAAAGGAAATGAGATAGCCTTCCGTTGGATTTGCCTTCCAGGAGGCGAAGGCAAGTTGTTTCAGGGCAACTGCCTCACCACAAGATTCCATGTGCAATGGATGGGAGGAAGGGAAGGGTATGACAACTGAAGACGAGATGGGATAAATTTGTGCATGAGAGAGAGAGCAGTTTACTTTGGAAGAATTCCCAGGAAGAGTTGATGTCAGAGGCAGTGGAGAAGGGAGACCAGTCCAGATGATTTATGGCTGCTTGAAGACCGTGCCAGTCGGCCTGAGTGAAATGCCAGACTCATTGACGCTGAGGAGGCTCTCTGAGAATGGTCAGAGAGATGTCCACTTTAACAAGCATATGGTCAGATGAACCGATTGGAGCAGAAGAAGAGGAGCAGACATTTGCAGGGATGTTTGTCATAACCAAGTCTCGGAGAGATGATGCTCCGTTGACTGATATCAGGGTCGGGAAATTGACAGATTGTGTCCGTCCCAGTTGGTCGCAGAATTCCTTTGCTTAGTTGCCATGGCTGGTGAGAGAGGTGCCCTCATTGAAACTAAAAGGTACCCACACTGAGTCTGCTGAAAACTAGGGGAAGAAACCAGTAAGGAACCGTAGGTTGACTGTACCAATACTGCATCCTTCGCTGAACGAAGATCCCGCTCCCAAAATGTCCAAAAGTCAAGGGAAGAAACCAGTAAGGAACCGTAGGTTGACTGGTTCAATGCTGCGTGCTTCGCTGAGTGAAGATTCCCCTCCGTGAAATGTCCAAAACTTCCCTTTTTAACGAAAATGCCATCAGGTTTTCCGGAAAAATACTGGAAGTTGATTGGTTGTTTCTTCCTTCTGAGCCACACCCAGTGATAAGAACAAATCATCCGGATGCACTCGCTGAGCTTTCTAAAAGTTGGCCCAGAGTTGTTGTATGTTGTACGTGTAATTGTGAATGTTGAAAAATACAACTACACTATCACAACTGGTATTTTGATTTCTCATGAGGTGGTGGTCTTCTTAAGGCAACAACCAGAGTTGAGATCCTGTTTTGAAAACCTCTGTAACATAATGTTGTTGGCTAGCAGGAATAATAACACAATTCCTCTTTCAGATGAATTGCAGGTTCAGTAATTACCTGTGTCACCGAAGGTGGAGATTATCTTTGCACACATGTCTGTCTGTCTGTCTGTCGTTGACCAGGATATCTTCAAAAGTTGTCGATGGATTTGGATGAAATTTTGTGGACAGGTTCAGTGTGTGACCAGGACGAATTGATTAGATGTTGGTGAACATCGGGATCCGGATACTAGTTTGGATTGCGCTCAGTTGACTCTGCAGGCCCTCAAGTGGCATGCCAGGTTGTCTCAGAGCGATTTGATTGCATGTAAGTCAACCTCTGTACGTGCTACTGGTACTGCAGATTTTTACGTTGAGCTTGTCAAACCAATTCCGAATGGACACAATACTTCCTAACAGAAAGTTGCTTTCCAAGATGCAACTTTCCAAGATGAAGGCAGACCATCTACGAAGACCTAGACGAGCGAGGAAAGAGGAGAGGATTGGGGCATTGTGCTTGAGCAACGAAGTGCCATGTTGGTGTATTTATCTTGAAATGAATGATGTGCATATAATCGATGTTAGGGAAGCCCTATTACATGATCAGTGGCCACCCGGCCCACCCCTGTGCTGGCCATGTAAGAGAGGCCGAAGTCAGCGGCAGAAGAGGCCGAAGCTTCCTTGCTTGGCGTTCAGCATTTACAAAGGTAAGGTATGGACAAACAATCATAAATTGGCAATAGTAGCGCAGGCTTTAATGGCCTCCACCTGCATCAAAGTCTCTTGTAAGCGAACTGATCATATTGTGCCAGCCAAGAAAAAGGGGATGAACACAATTGGGTCCATTTATTAACACCTCAATGACATTATGAGAACAGATACCAACTCTATGTCAAAGATTAGGGAAGTGGGCCCAATGTCGTTCCCACTCTCGACCTGCAAAGTGAATATTGAAAGGCTGTTCACTCAACATCCTGCTAGGAGATGCCGATAATACAAAAATCCCTGCACTCAACTGTCTCCAGGGAAGAAATATGGGAAGCAGCTGCAACAGCCCAGAGTAGGGAGACATCCTCCATATTATATGAGATTAATGGCCCTACAAGGCTCATAGAAGACTTCGATATTGGTGAATGCCAAAATATCTTAAAATGTTGCCTTGTGGCATACTGGTCTCGTCAGGAACATCATAAGACAAAATACTATTAGGAGCAACCCAATGTTTGTACTCATAGAGAAAATCGTATAATTATTCCAGGATAGCCCCCTGAGATGGCACAGAAAGCGAGGCATGCTCTGATCTCTCATTTGAGATTTTGTGCAGACATCCATTTTTGGGGTTGAAAGAGCAACATGTGCCCATGGTAGAATAGCCAGATGAAAGCCACAATGATAAAGAGATATTTGAGAGTTTTTTTCTGGATACATAGTCGAGGCTCGTGCAAGAGTTATTACGAGTACACTGAACGTATCAAAATACAACAGGACAAAAGGAACAGCAGAGAGAGGGGTGTTATAAGATTTCTCCCAGTCTCCCAAAAATTTCTCCCAGTCGATGTCAGAGACTGGAAGACTGTTATAAGAAACGCCTACTTGAGGTTGTTTCTGCCAAAGGGGGCAATACCACCTATTAGAGCCAAGGGTGTACCTACTTTTTGCACATGCGAAATTTGTATTTATGTTTATTTAAATTATACAACGGACTACAAAATGTAAATGTTTCATGATATTTGTTGTATTATATCACCTTTATCTATCAATATTGTTGAAATGAAGATCAAATAGCTGTATGTTGAAATATGTTGAAAAAGTCAAACCTTTACATGGGGTGTACTTCCTTACAATGGTGTACCCCTCACCACGCATCGTTACTGAGTAACGGGCTTATTTTAGCTGAGGCTAATGACTGTACCTGAGTTGCTGTGTTGTCATGATTTACACCAATCATAATACAAACAATTACTTTGCACAAATGTATTTGTTGTGTTTGTGATATTACATTTTTATAGGCAATTTAGGTTGAAGATTCAGGTTGAATGTTTTTTTTTCAAAAAAGAACCCCTCAGCACATCCATAGGGGAGGGGTAGGTGACTGGAAATTTGGGACGATTACACCTCACCACACATAATTCAAAACACCTCACCACCAAGTAATTCAAAACACCTCACCACACATAATTTAAAACACCTCACCACCAAGTAATTCAAAACACCTCACCACACATAATTTAAAACACCTCACCACACATAATTTAAAACACCTCACCACCAAGTAATTCAAAACACCTCACCACACATAATTTAAAACACCTCACCACCATGTAATTCAAAACACCTCACCACCAAGTAATTCAAAACACCTCACCACCAAGTAATTCAAAACACCTCACCACCACGTAATTTAAAACACCTCACAGCCATGAAACACGGAATGAAAACACCTCACCACCACGTAATTCAAAACACCTCACCACCAAGTAATTCAAAACATCTCACCACCACGTAATTCAAAATACCTCACCACCAAGTAATTCAAAACACCTCACCACCACGTAATTCAAAATAACTCACCACCAAGTAATTCAAAACACCTCACCACCACGTAATTTAAAACACCTCACCACCACGTAATTCAAAATACCTCACCACCAAGTAATTCAAAACACCTCACCACCACGTAATTCAAAATACCTCACCACCAAGTAATTCAAAACACCTCACCACCACGTAATTCAAAACACCTCACCACCACGTAATTTAAAACACCTCACAGCCATGAAACACGTAATGAAAACACCTCACCACCAAGTAATTTAAAACACCTCACAGCCATGAAACACGTAATGAAAACACCTCACCACAACAAAATTTAAAACACCTCACCACCACGAAATAGAAAACACCTCACAGCCA
The DNA here is from genome assembly GCF_964187855.1 of Myxine glutinosa. NCBI lineage: Eukaryota > Metazoa > Chordata > Myxini > Myxiniformes > Myxinidae > Myxine > Myxine glutinosa. The sequence continues at coordinate 13,500,845 of NC_136262.1, forward strand.
TAAAACACGTAATAAAAACACCTCACCACCACGAAATTAAAAACACCTCACAGCCATAAAACACGTAATATAAACACCTCACAGCCATAAAACACGTAATAAAAACACCTCACAGCCATAAAACACGTAATAAAAACACCTCACCACCACAAAATTAAAAACACCTCACAGCCATAAAACACGTAATAAAAACACCTCACCACCACAAAATTAAAAACACCTCACCACCACGAAATTGAAAACACCTCACCGCCACAAAATTAAAAACACCTAACAGCCATAAAACACGTAATAAAAACACCTCACCACCACGAAATAGAAAACACCTCACCACCACAAAATTAAAAACACCTAACAGCCATAAAACACGTAATAAAAACACCTCACCACCACGAAATATAAAACCCCTCACAGCCATAAAACACGTAATAAAAACACCTCACAGCCATAAAACACATAATAAAAACACCTCACCACCACAAAATTAAAAACAACTCACAGCCATAAAACACGTAATAAAAACACCTCACAGCCATAAAACACATAATAAAAACACACCACCACAAAATTAAAAACACCTCACAGCCATAAAACACATAATAAAAACACCTCACCACCACAAAATTAAAAACACCTCACAGCCATAAAACACGTAATAAAAACACCTCACCACCACGAAATTAAAAACACCTCACAGCCATAAAACACGTAATAAAAACACCTCACAGCCATAAAACACGTAATAAAAACACCTCACCACCACGAAATTAAAAACAACTCACAGCCATAAAACACGTAATAAAAACACCTCACAGCCATAAAACACGTAATAAAAACACCTCACCACCACGAAATTAAAAACACCTCACAGCCATAAAACACATAATAAAAACACACCACCACAAAATTAAAAACACCTCACAGCCATAAAACACGTAATAAAAACACCTCACCACCACGAAATTAAAAACACCTCACAGCCATAAAACACGTAATAAAAACACCTCACAGCCATAAAACACGTAATAAAAACACCTCACCACCACGAAATTAAAAACAACTCACGGCCATAAAACACATAATAAAAACACCACCACCACAAAATTAAAAACACCTCACAGCCATAAAACACGTAATAAAAACACCTCACAGCCATAAAACACATAATAAAAACACCACCACCACAAAATTAAAAACACCTCTCAGCCATAAAACACGTAATAAAAACACCTCACAGCCATAAAACACGTAATAAAAACACCTCACAGCCATAAAACACATAATAAAAACACCACCACCACAAAATTAAAAACACCTCTCAGCCATAAAACACGTAATAAAAACACCTCACAGCCATAAAACACGTAATAAAAACACCTCACAGCCATAAAACACGTAAAAAAAACACCTCACAGCCATAAAACACATAATAAAAACACCTCACAGCCATAAAACACGTAATAAAAACACCACCACCACAAAATTAAAAACACCTCTCAGCCATAAAACACGTAATAAAAACACCTCACAGCCATAAAACACGTAATAAAAACACCTCACAGCCATAAAACACGTAATAAAAACACCTCACAGCCATAAAACACATAATAAAAACACCACCACCACCACCACAAAATTAAAAACACCTCAGCCATAAAACACGTAATAAAAACACCTCACAGCCATAAAACACGTAATAAAAACACCTCACAGCCATAAAACACGTAATAAAAACACCTCACAGCCACGAAATTAAAAACACACCACCACGTCATTTAAAAACACCTCACCACCAAGTAATTCAAAACACCTCACCACCACATAATTAAAAACACTTCACCACCACATAATTATAAATACCTCACCACCACGTAATTCAAAACACCTCACCACCATGTGATTTAAGAACACACCACCACATAATTAAAAACACTTCACCACCACGTAATTATAAATACCTCACCACCACGTAATTCAAAACACCTCACCACCATGTGATTTAAAACCACCTCACCACCATGTGATTTGAAATACACCTCACCACCATGTGATTTAAAAACACCTCACCACCACATAATTCAAAATACCTCACCACCACGTGATTCAAAACCACCACAACGTTATTAAAAACACTTCACAACCACGGAAACAAAAGTTTGAGGGAGTCGTTAAGTGACAACACAGACACTGCCCAGATGTGTAGATACATAGATAAATGACTGTACCAGAGTTGCCGTTTTGTCATGGTTTAAACCAATCATAATTAAAACAATTATTTTGCACAAATGTATTTGTAAGATACGTGATATCACATTTTATAAACAATTGAGGTTGAAAAAAAAAAATTCCCCCAAAAAAAAAAAATTGCAAAAATTTTCAAAAAAAAATGCCCTTAGGACATACCGACAGGAGAGATATGTGCATACCAGAAGTTTGGTACGATTTCACAAAAGTTTGAGAAAGTAGTTCAGTGACAAGACAAGACAACACAGGACAGGACAGACGCTGCACAGATATATATATATATATATATATACAGTGAAACCTTGACTTACGAGTGCACCAACTTACGAGTTTTCCGAGATACGAGCCGTCGCTCGGGCGGTTTTTTGCTTTGAGATGCGAGCCGAGATCTGAGTTACGAGCTTACACCACCCGCCACTAGGTGGCCCAACGAGCGTTCAGGTCACGTGGTTATCTTGCCGTGCAAGCATCTCTGCCGTATATCGCTGCTGCTTTGTTTTCGCATGTTGGTTATTTTGGAAAATTTCTTAGTTTTAACCATGGGTCCTAAGAAATTGAGTGCCAAGGGCAGTACTGAGAAGAAGAAGCAGAGGATGATGTGCTTGGATATAAAACACGCAATCGTCGAAAAACATGAGCGAGGTGTGCGTGTTGTCGACTTGGCGAGGCAGTACGATCGTAGCAGTACGATCGAAACATTTTGAAAGGGAGGAAGAAACAAACCTCGTTGGACAGGTTTTTATTGAAACGCCCTGCAAGTGAAAGCGAGGAAAGTGTGGCGAAAAAGGCAAAAGTCATCTCCTCCACCTCCGCCAGCATCTTCGTCTGATCTTAAAGGTAAATACACTTAATAAAACCAGTTTATTTCTTCACATTGTGGCGGACACGGAAGCTCACTGGCGTGGTGACATCATTCTGCGCACTGAGTGGGCGGGGGCCACGCCGAGGGGTATGCGTGGCCTCAGGATATACACCGGGCGCGCGCAGCCCGGAGCGCGCCAGTGTTACAGTGAGCTCTTGAATAAAGACTCTTACAAATTACCGCGTTGTCCGCTTCCTCCTTGTTTACAAGCAGCGCGCGTAACGCCGCTTATTATATACAGTATATACGAGGTCGTGCTTGTTTATACATTATTTGTTATTTATAAAGTACATTTTTCTTATTTAAAAACACGTAACAAAAAAATTGGTGTGGTTTTTTGGGGGCTGGAACGGATTAATAGCATTTCAATGCATTTTAATGGGGAAATTTAATTTGAGAAACGAGCAAATTGAGTTACGAGCTCGGTCACAGAATGAATTAAACTCGTAAGTCAAGGTTTCACTGTATATATATATAACAGTCATTATGCGACTCCATACTATCAGTGGTGAACCGCCATTAAGGTATCCCATTCAGCTATTGCTGTACCTTAATGGGAGCGACAAGCACCGTCTGCCACACAGTACATTATCTCTGGTATCCACTCATTATATGGTGTCGCCGAGATGCGGTCGGGAGTAACCAATCAGAATATAATTCTATTATATTCTATTATAATATCTGAGGTCGAGAGAGAAAATAAATGAAATGAAATGAATATATTGTTGTGGATTTGAGAATCATGTGTAATTGTTGTAAATATGACCCTGAGTAGTGTAATCAATTCTTGTAAATATCTCCATTTGGTGTGTAAAGGTCAAAGGTCGTCCTCCTAGTTAATCCATATACATGCACGTAGAAAATCATATACCCTTCTTAATAGTTATTTCTTTATTATGTGTATTAGTTTAAGGTTGTGTTTCCCATTAGTTGACTCTACATTGCACCGAATTCAAATAAGGTAGATTCCCTTTCAATTCCCCATTTGTCCGCAATTGCCAACTGCATTCGCCCTCCATTGAACACGCGGTCGGTTCGGAGAAGAAAGGCGTGTCTCCGCCCTCGTCATCGGAGGGAGGAGTGAGCCAGCCCCGATCAACCAACCAAGGATGAGGGGTTTGGTTTGAGAGGGCGGAGAAAGAACGACCGGGGAGGTTCGCAAAGGTTCGAGGGTGTGGCCTATATAACCCGTCACGCGACGCCCCCACCAGAGATGATTGAGGGAGAGAGATGCGCGCAAGAGTTCAGTGAGGGACTGCTTGGTGAAAGAGGTGAATAACGAAGTCATTGAGGGAGCCAGAGAGTGAAGGAGCCCGAATAGAGAGCTCTGGGAAAGGAGACGCTGTTCCAACCAGCCTTGCCACCACAAGTTCCGACGTGTTGCTGCGAGCATCCCGGCCGTGTGGACCCGAGTGCGGAGGGGCGGCGGCTGCTCACTCCCGGCCCGACCATTCTCCTGCTCCAACTGAACCTTCCTCTCCTTCCAGCCATTCGTTCCTGCCTTCATTCCCTGTGTAAGTCTGATTGTCGTCCGTCTTCTGTGTTGTCCTGGGGTATAAGTAAGACTGTTTAGGTAAGTTAATATTGCACTGTGTCCTTCTGGTCCTTCCATCCTTCTGTAAATTATTTTCGTATCTTTCCTTCTCCTTGGTTACTTTTCATTGTGTACATAATAGTAGTAATAAATTATATTTGTTCTTCCTACTTTTGCCTTCTTCTTCACATCCGTTCGTCTTAGAGGTTTCCACATTGAACACCTGTGGCGCGATTTTGGCCAACGTTTGAGAATCGGGTCAGTTACTTGCTAATGGTTCGTGCCGCGGCTGCTAATCCGCTCGGCAATTAACATCTTGTCCGCTGTCGCGAACGGGGTTGCTCACCTGCCTCTCCGGAGGGAGCTCGGGCAACTTCAGGACTCACGTCGGTCAGTCATACACAAGGGGATTAATCCCCCCTTCTTAAGGGGAAAAAGGCCGACGGAGAGATCCGTAACAATATGAAATGAATATATGAAATATGAATATGAATGAATATATGAAATCATATCAGTCAAAAATTGGAAAAATTTTCAAAAAAAATACCCTTAGGACAGACATACCGACGGGAGAGATATGTACATACCAGAAGTTTGGTACGATTTCACAAAAGTTTGAGAAAGTAGTTCAGTGACAAGACAACACAACACAAGACAACACAGGACAGGACAGATGCTGCACAGATACATACATATATATATATATATATATATATATATATATATGCCTCCCCTTATAGGATAGGGGGAGGGCTTGTACCTATTGTATGTTTTTTTTTCTTTCTTCAATTCGAGCCCACAGTTTTAATGGCTCACATACAAGGTCGACTAAGTATACAAAAAAAAATCTAAAATAAATAAAGAAATGGCGCCTTCGAGTTTCTTAAACTTAAAGGAATACTAAACCTCCATTTAGGTATAATTTCATCCTTGTTTTGTCTTTCAATTCCCGAGCTGTATCTTAGAGCCAACTGGGACTTTCAATATGGAATTTTGCATCAATCATAGGAATAAAAAGTATGCCGGTTTGACATGTTTCTTGGCCATGACCTAATTTTAAGGTCATGACCTAATTATATACATTTTTACACTTTTCACCAAAACTCGACTAAGGTTTGTCGGATGTGAACGAAATTTCCCTCCCTAGATAGCCTAGAGCAAGGTGCATTTACACTTTATTTACATCATAGCCCTCCGGGTTAAAGGTCAAGGTGAAATGGCGGTCTGAAATAACGTGTTTTTTTTTTTTTTGGTCATCACTCAATTTGGCCAATGCGGAATCTCAAAGACCGCTTCGTTTTAAAAATGTACCTGTACTGAAGTTGTGCTACCTGATATTTGATTAATGTCCTTGACCTAATTTTTTCGGATTGTGGCCTAATTAGCAGAAAACACCTTTTTGATCAAAACTTGAATAATTTTCCTCCAATTTTCATGATGTTGAGTTTTATGGATATATTGTGGATGGGGACACATTTTCTTAATCTACACTCATATCCCTGGATGTTGAAGGTCAAGGTCACATGGCGGTCCGAATGGAATATGGCGATCATCGGATTGCGGTCCCGTGCCGGGGGAGGCTTGTGCTTGGTGATCGCTTTGGGATCGCAGATATCTGTTTACACATTCTTATTCCCATTCCTGGCTGGCACGATAGTGGGGACATCTCCCAGTGCCATGTTCACATTAAATGTACGGACATAAATCAAAGCATCCGGCTGTCATAACCACACAAAGTTTAATTATCTTTTCCTTTCATTAATTTCCTCCCATGTGGCATTCATTTCCTGCCATGAAGTACAGGTTCGACCAAGTGTGCTCCAACCAAGTGGTAATTAAATGTGAATAAAGGCAAAATTAAGTTGTTTTCAAACATGTCAATTAAGGGATTCTTGTTAACATCTATTCATCGCTATTTTGTCTCCTCCTCACATGAGAAACCCATAATAATAGTTTTCCATCGAATGTAGAGAAACATGACAATGAGAAATGGTGTGTGCTGTTATAGGCAGTGTTAGAGGTGTGGGAGCGATGGAGGGACACCATCATTATCTTCAAGTGTGCAAGGAAGGGATGATGCTCTGGTTTAAAATGGGTCAAGTCCATTTAGAGTGTTAGTCCTTTCTTTGTCCAGCTTTTGTATATTTTCTAGACAACCCTATGACAGCATTGAGAATGGAGCTTGACATGATTCAGGGTGTGTTGTGCACCTGGAGTGGCATGGCTGAGTGCAGAGGTGATTATGACAACAAGATGTATGTGGGAACAAACAGCCACATGGGACTGACTATCTCATGGATGTCATCCAGTGATCTTGTGAAAAGAAGGAGTCAACAGCTCAGCGCCATTATATATAGACATATAGGTAGGTATATAGCTAGACATATAGGTAAGCCACAGTTTCTTCCTTCTCTTCAGACCTTGACAAAATCTCAAGATGGTCAAACACTTGGAATATGTCTTTCAATTCTGACAAATCTAGATCCCCTGATCCCTCCCGAAAATATTTCCATCTGTCAACCCCCCGCCCCCCCCCCCCCCCACCCTCACCCTCATTTACTTTCTTAACCATCCTCCTGAAGAAGTTCCCTTAGGGATCCAACGGCCATCTAGTAAGGAGACGGTGTCTCCTATAAAAGCACCCATCCAGTTGGACCGGTTCTTTAGGTAGAAGGTCGTGGACAGCAACTGCCCAGGGTAGTACTACCGTGCTGACTTAGGAGCGTTATAGTGGTGCCCGGAACCATCTTACACTCTCCGTGTTAGGATCGCTGGTCTTACTTTCTGTCTCACTCAAACTATAGCTACCGGGCTAGCTTCAACCTCTCTTTCTTACAAACAAATATCATGCACTTTTCATCATACCCTTTCCTTTTCTTTTATTTAAGGCCTGGCCTTGATTAGGACTATATTGTTATGTCAGTGGGGTAGGCAGTGATATGTAGAGTCAGGTAGATTTGTATAAATTAACATGCTCCGGATGTCGGGTAAGAACCATCACCATGTAATAAGTTTTGTTTAGCCGAATGTCGGAGTAAGGTGTATCTTCGTCTTCATTACGAGGAATGGGGCATGTTAACTAGTATAGGGATTATGTTAATTCCCCTGTTCTTCAAACCTCGGTAATTTATCCTTTATCTCTTTTGGCACTGCACCGTAGACACTAGTGAGGAAATGGCCATTAATTAAACCATACTAACAATAAAACCAACTGGAAGCCAGTTCTGAACACAGCTGATGGACACCACCAGCTACATCGCCTGGCAGGCACACATAGCTCGGGCAGGCCGAGAGCCACGCCCAGGAGGGCAGTGATTGGGCGATAGTTGACCAACAGGAAGGCTGGGGTAAGAAGGGACTCGCTGATTGGCCAGGGCGGAGCAAGAAGACACTCATCGATTGGTGAAAGAAGGGCGAGCAAGAAGCGGCGCGCTGACTGGTGGAGAGCTGGGCAGCCAGTGGTGGCCTGCGGGCTGATTGGTGGAGAAGCGCTGATGATGTCACGACCCAACGTTAAAAGAACTCTCGGACGGACATTTTGTCTCTGACCCTCTCTGACCTTCCACTCTTGCCCTCGTTGGCCTTCTCTCTCGCTTGCCCCTCACGCCTTCCTCTGCCATCGACTCTCTCTCTCTCTCTTGGTTCCAGACTCTGGGGGAAGACAGTTGTGCGTGGATGAAGGGCTCCAGGAAGCGCTTAGACCGACCTGTTCGGAGACGCCACCGGGAACTGCGGTTCTCCGTGCAGAGGATGGGTGGACGAAGCCAGGCACAGCTGTAAGAGCACCATGCACGCGGCCCGTTCGCCTTGTGCGGGAGGCCTTCATAGACGCCTAGTGAGGCCTGTTTTGCGCCAACACGCGCGCTTCGTGCACAACGTCGCCACCGCCCTGGACGATTTTGACGACCTTGACGAGACCTCACCAGTGATTGGAGCTACGTTACACACCACACAATTATTTTCAATTATCCTTTCCCTTCATCTGTGTTCAAGTCTGGTGTGGAGGACGTCCCATTTAGGAACATTATTTATTGTCACGCGTTTTATTTTGTATTACCGGCATTCCGTTTAATAAACTCCTTCATTATTTTTTGTACATTTTAAATCTTTGTTTGAGTTTATTTTCTGCAGGTTTGAGGACTGTGGTGGGACCACAGGTAAGCTCTTGAGCTTCCTCTTCTTCTTTCTTCCTCCTGCGCATACAAAGTAAAATCCGCATTTGAAGATCGCCTTCAGAGTTAAAAGCTTGCTATTGGCCATCCGTCACTCTCCTGGTGTTAACTGAGGGAGTCATTATTTTTTTTTATTTTTTTTTTTATTTTTTTTTTTTTTGTATACAAGATCGAGGCTCGTGAAAGAGCGAACATTAATCACACAGAAAGACAAACAGACACATAAAACAAATAACATCGGGAGCGGTAGACAAGATGGGGAGAGAGGGGGAAGGACACAAACACAACATTTGAGAGCAGGGACCGAGAGACATGGAGACGTCGAGAGATCTGTGGGAGGGAGAGGGCTTTGGGGGGGAGGCATGTGAAGGGGGGGAGGCATGTGAAGGGGGGGGGGGGGTGGGAGAGGTATAAACATATGGACACTGCCAGGATTTCCAGGAAATAAGTTGGAATTTCAAACAAGGTGGATCTGGGGTGAATTAGTGGGGGTAGAAAAGATCAAGGTTATGGATGGGGGAAGATAAGAGATGGTGGTGAACAGCTGTTTTAAAGACCTGGAGGGAGGAGAGGGATTGAAGGGAGTGTGGGAGTTTGTTCCACAGGCGGGAGAAAAGAGGAATGAAAGAGTGAAGGTGAGCAGAGAGCCGAGATTTCGGCAGTTTAACCATCAGAGGGTTGCTGGCAGATCTTGTGCGACCTGTAGGAATATTTGGGGGACAGAGCACAGAGAGAGCTGGGGGAGCAAGGCCGGAGAGGAGTCGGTAGAAGACAGAAAGACCACCTACCTGCCTGCGGTGAGTGAGTGAAAGGCCCTCAGAGATAGCTTCATCGCGGGAGATTCCAATGATTTTGAAAGCTTTGGATTCAACAGCGTGAAGCCGAGCCAGGTGTGAGGCAGGAGCACCAGCCCATAGGGGAGAACAGTATTCCATTGAGCTGCGGATGAAAGCCTTGTATGTGGTGAGGAGCTCAGGTGTGCCGAGGAAGGACTTCGCACGACGGAGGATGCCCAGTCGGCGACTGGCTTTGGAGGCCAGCTTGGAAATGTGGTTTTCCCAAGAAAGATCATGGCAGATAGTGAGACCCAAAAGCTTGAGAGACAGAACTTCTTGGAGAGGATTGTTGAGAAAGTAGATGGGAGGGTTGTCCAGTCGATCTTTTCGGAGAGACATAGTAAGAGAGTGAGATTTGGCAGGATTGAAAGACATGTTCCACTTGTTTGACCAGTCTGTGATTTTGTCCAGGTCTTCAGAGAGTGAGGAGGCTGCAGACTGCCGATCTGAGGGAAGAGGAATGGAGCGGCAGAGAGTGGAGTCATCAGCAAAGAGATAGAGAGGATTTTCCAGAGAGTCAGAGAGATCATTGATAAAGACCAGAAAAAGCACAGGGCCCAGCACACTTCCTTGGGGAACTCCAGCCTGAACAGGAAGGGGAGATGAGAGAAATCCATTCAGGGCCACACGTTGACTACGACCAGAGAGGAAGTCCGCAAGCCATGCATGGAGATTTCCATGGATACCATAGGAGGAGAGTTTGGTGAGCAGAGCTGGGTGCCAGACCGTATCAAAGGCCCTTGATATGTCAAGGGAGACAGCTCTGATTTCCTGTTTGGCATTGAGGACCTCCATCCATTGTTGAGACAGCAGAAGCAGCATGTCCAGAGTAGAGTGACCTGGTCTGAAACCAAATTGATGATCAGAGATCAAGCCATTGGAGAAGAGGAAAGATTTCATATCCGAAGCAATGATGGATTCCATGACTTTGCTGATAATTGGGAGCAGGCTGATTGGTCTGTAGTTGCAAGGATCTGTTTTTGCACCTTTTTTGTGTAAAGCGGTAATGTTATCCTTTCCCTTCATCTGTGTTCAAGTCTGGTGTGGAGGACGTCCCATTTAGGAACATTATTTATTGTCACGCGTTTTATTTTGTATTACCGGCATTCCGTTTAATAAACTCCTTCATTATTTTTTGTACATTTTAAATCTTTGTTTGAGTTTATTTGAAACCAGTCTCGGCTCTCTGCTCACCTTCACTCTTTCATTCCTCTTTTCTCCCGCCTGTGGAACAAACTCCCACACTCCCTTCAATCCCTCTCCTCCCTCCAGGTCTTTAAAACAGCTGTTCACCACCATCTCTTATCTTCCCCCATCCATAATATGACAATATACAAAGAGACTGGAGCCTCCAACATAAAAACCGTAATTAATGAACTAAACGTATTTGTGAAGGGATTTGAGAGGCATAGAATAAGTCAGAGGCCTATCGGGGACCAAGTGATTCGACTCCGCAAGGGGTATGGCGCCACCGGTGAAATACCACCACTCTTACTGTTCATTTGCTAACCCGGTGAGATGGGGAGTGTGGGTCCCCTGGTCGTGGGGTCCCCTGTTTCTTGTGCGAAGCCCGTCAGTCGGCCAGGCATGGCATGCCTATGCCAGTGTGCAACTCGGGCAACCCGCTCCGGGGACATTTCCAGTCGGGGAGTTTGACTGGGTTGGTTTGTGCCTGTCAAACAATAATGCAGGTGTCCTTCGGCAAGCTCAGGGAGAATGCCAACCTCATGTGGGGCAAAAGGGTGAACGCTCGCTTGATCTTGACTTTCAGTACGAATACAGACCGTGAAAGCGTGGCCCAGCAATCCACTTGGACTTTTTGGGTTTTAAGCAAGAGGTGTCAGAAAAGTTACCACAGAGATAACTGGTGGCCAGGCATCCATGGTGACGTCGATTTTTGATCTTTTTGGGGGGAGGTGGAAGTGGAGAGTCCTCCACAAGGTCACTGCTCGAACTGTGAGATCGGTGCTTGGGCAAGAAGGAAGGTCGCCATGACAACAATTTCACCCCATTATAATGAAATGGGATATTTTTTTTATTTTACGATTGCCAAACCTCAGGATTTTTTTGAAGATATCAGATTGAAACTTACACTGCGAATTTGTACATATGTGTAGCATATGTGTATAAAATCTGGTCAAACTTGGTCAAAGGTCAAGGTCAATGCCATCCAAAACATGTAAAACGCCTATGAGGCCACAATTTAAAAATATATTAACCAGATATGTTATGCACAACATTCCATCATGTAAAACACTTGATAGGTCAAATATTCCAAATTATCAAATTGCTGTTTCCATGGCAACTATTGTTTCTTTGGATTTCACACGTTTCTGTGCTATGCCCGCCATTTTTCTTCTTTAATAATTCTTAACTCCGTCCCCGAAGGTTTTCACCCCTGTCTGTCTCACTGTTTGTCTGTCTGTCTGTTTGTCTGTTTGTTGGTCAATCTGCCTGTCTATCTGTATGTCTGTCTGTCTGGTTGTCTGTCTTTTTTGTTTGTCTGTTTGTCTGTTTGTCTGTCTGTTTGTCTGTTCGTTTATTTGTCTGTTTGTTTGTTAATCTGTCTGTCTGCCTGTCTGTCTGTTTGTCTGTCTATTTGTCTGTCTATTTGTCTGTGTTTATGTGTCTCTTTGTCTGTTTATTTGTTTATTTGTCTGTTTGTCTGTTTGGCTGTCTGTCTGTTTATCTGTCTGGTTGTTTGTCCACCTGTCTGTCTGTTTGTGAACAGGATGTCTGAGAAAGGTGAAGACGGATTTGGACGAAAGTTAGTGGACAGGTTGTGTTTGTGACATGGACGAATTGATTCGATTTTAGTGACGATCCCAATCCGGATCCGGATCCAGGAATTTCTAAAAGTGATTCTTCACCATTGAGAGATAGGACCAAAATCGATATTCAGCACGGTATTTCAAAAAGTTGTGGACGAATTATGACAAAACTTGGTGGGTGAGTTGGGTAGGTGACCTGAACAAGCCGGTTCAATTTTAGTTCAGGTCCGAATCCAGATCTGGCCTATCAGTGGAATAGAACACGCAAACTGTTCAGCCTGGCGGCGGTACGCTCTCTAACAAGTACCATTTGAGTTAGTGGTGTTTTGTTGATTTGGCAGAGATCGGGTGGGTTGCTGATGTGATTTTTAATTGATTAATCGTACTTGTTGTTTGAATGTTGATATTTTATACTTTGTTGTTTAATATAAGTTGTTTGTGATGTTATTCAAATTGTGTGTTGATTTGATTATCTGGGCTGTTTTCTTGTATTGCGTCATTTTTGTCGTGATGAAACCATGGAGACCAGGAGGACGTATACAGATTGCTTGTTTTTATCTTGTCCTTGTGTATGCGCAGAGTGCGAGTCCTGTTGGGTGAATTGTTTTTATCTCGTGTTTTTACAGCCGAGGGGTTGCCTTTGGGGCTGGCCCGCCCCATTGGAGCCATATTGTGGTTAATTGGCCGAAACGGTGATGATGATGAGGTTCGCGACTGATGACCCATTCAGTGAGCCATGCTTGTTTCACTCCTATTATTTTGACTACGTTTCCTTACAGAATTTATTTTGCAATTCTTTTTATCCAATAAAATTATTAATTCCGGTGTTTAAGAAACTCACTTTTGTAATAATCCTATTAGCAGTGTATTATCCATGAACAGTATATGACAAATCCAATCTTTCTGATAAAGAGTCGCTGAACATGGTTCATTCGGAGAGGTTTTCCTATTTGTCATCATTCCTGCCCATGGGGTTTTTATCCATTTTATCCATCAAGTTTGTGCCCTAATCTATACGTTAAAATATCTGTCATGACATTAATTAATCCAATTTAGCATCGACATACTTTTAATAGAATGCATCTAAATTGTTTTAATTGGTTAATTTCATTAATGACATTAATTAATGTCATGTCGTCTACCGCCCTCCCAAACCACACCCATTATTCCTGTCTGACTTCTCCTACTTTCTGACCCAGCTATGTTCCCTCTCCCCCTCAATCCTCCTCCTTGGTGATTTCAATATCCACATGGACTCCACTGACTCCACAATGACCACTGACTTCACTGATTTACTCACCTGCTTTAACCTCACTCAACATGTCAACTTTCCTACGCATATCCGTGGTCACATTTTGGACCTTGTCTGCTCCACTGGATTAATTTTGCACCATCTCTCTGGCTCCGACCTCACCCTCTCTGACCACTTAGCCATCACTATGACCATCAACATCCCCACCCCAACACCAAGACATTATCGCACTATCAACTTCCGTAAGCTAAACGCTCTTTCACCTACCTCATTCTCATCCACCCTCTCTGAAAAAATGTCCACTTCTCCCTTCATTGACCTCCACACCCCTTCCGACCTCACTGACTACTACAACCACACTCTCTCCTCCTGCCTTGACCAGCTTGCGCCTGTAAAAACCAAAACAGTTTCTTTCACCCATTCTGCTCCCTGGTTTACCCCTGAACTCCGCCTGATGAAAACTCGTGCTCGCCAACTTGAAAGACTCCGCAATAAAACAGGTCTCACAGTTCACTCCCAAGCCTACAAGGACCACCTACAACACTACAAAGATGCCCTCTCCCACGCCCGCTCCGCCTACTACTCTCAAATTATCCACTCTGGCTCCAGAAACCCAAAAGCACTCTTCTCGACAATAAACAAACTCCTCCGCCCCCTGGACACCACCACCCAGTCATTCACAGTAGACAACTGCATCTCCTTCCTTTCTTTCTTCCAACGCAAAATTGACAACATCTACAACAGCTTGACCACCGCCGCACCCGCTCCCCCTCCAACCACCTGCCCCCCCTTATCCTGCCTTCCCCTGTCTCAATTCTCCCCGGTCTCCCCTACTGACCTCTCTGAACTCCTCATAGGAATGAAAACTGCCACCTGCACTCTTGACCCCATCCCCTCCAGCTTTGTCAAGGCCTCCCTTCCTGCTCTCTCTCCACTTATCATTGCAACAATAAACTCCTCCCTGTCTACAGGCATCGTCCCACCATCCCTCAAAATTGCTGCTGTTACCCCCATTCTAAAAAAACCTGGTCTAAACCCTGACACCCTAAACAACTTCAGACCCATCTCCAACCTACCCTTTCTGTCGAAAGTTTTGGAACGCGCTGTAGCCACTCAACTCAAACATCACCTCTCTGCCAATAACCTGTATGAAACATTCCAATCTGGATTCCGCTCCAACCACAGTACTGAAACTGCTCTCCTCAAAATCACCAACGACCTTCTCCTCTCCTCTGACGCTGGCAACCTCAACATTCTCGTCCTCCTCGACCTCAGTGCTGCCTTTGACACCATCGATCACACCATCCTCCTCACCCGACTTGAATCCACCTTTAACGTCACCGGCACTGCCCTCTCTTGGATTAAATCATACCTCTCTGACAGACGCCAGTTCAACTCCATCAATAACTGCAAATCCCCCACTGCTCCCCTCCCCCAAGGTGTCCCCCAAGGTTCAGTTCTTGGCCCCCTCCTCTTCATCCTTTACCTGTCCCCCCTCGGTCACTTAATCCGCCGTCATGGTCTCCAATTCCACTGCTTCGCCGATGACATCCAGCTTTTCATCTCCACCAAGTCTGTCTCCACCGACACCCACTCTATCCTGACAAACTGCATCTCTGAAATAAAATCCTGGCTTCAAATCAACTTCCTCAAACTTAACTGTGATAAATCTGAAATAATCATCATTGGCCCAAAAACGCTCACAAAATCCACCCATAACTTTGCCCTCAACATCGACGGTATCCCAGTATCCACCTCCCCTCTCATCCGGAATCTTGGCGTCATCTTTGACCAAACCCTCTCCTTCGACAAATACACTAAACAGATCACAAAGACAGCCTTCTTTCACCTGAAAAACATCGCCCGTCTCCGCTCATCCCTCTCCTCCACGGCTGCAGAAACCCTCATCCACGCCTTCATCACCTCCCGTCTGGACTACTGCAATAGCCTCCTCTATGGTTCACCCTCAACAATCACCAATAAACTCCAATACATTCAGAACTCCGCTGCCCGTCTACTCACCCATTCCCGGACCCGTGACCACATCACCCCCGTCCTTTACAAGCTTCACTGGCTCCCCATCTCCCAGAGAATCCAGTACAAAATCCTCCTCTTGACCTACAAAGCCCTCCATAACCTGGCCCCATCCTACCTGGCTGACCTCCTCTCCAGACACACTCCCACCCGCAATCTCCGCTCTGCTGGTACCAACCTCCTGACCCCCCCCCCCCCCCCCCCCATCCGGACCAAATTCAGATCCTGGGGGGACAGGGCCTCTCCATCGCTGCTCCCACCCTCTGGAACTCACTACCTCACACCATCAGAGACTCCTCCTCACTCACCACATTCAAAACATCACTCAAGACCCACCTGTTCAGCACTGCATTCAACATTCAACCCACAGCATTTAACCCCTGACTATCACTTCTCCTTCTCCCTCCTTTTGCTTTAAATATTTCCCTATTGATTCTTGTCTTTTTGCAATTGTTGTTTTCATGTTTTGTTATGCATTATGTTTTGCACTCTGTCAAAGCGCCTTTGGGCTTCATGAAAAGCGCTATACAAAATAAATGAATTATTATTATTATTATTATTATTAATTGTAGAAATTTTTGAAATTTGAAATTAATTAATTGTTTTTAACGATTATAATTTACTTTATTATTTTGGATATTCCTAATTGTAATATTTTAGATTGCCTTTCATTTATTTTTAGGTTTTTTTTTGTTGTTGACATCATTTTATATTGGCCTATTTGTTTATAAAAATTATTATAACATTTTATTAAAATTATTATTTTTTATATTATATTATTTTATATTTTATTTTTATATTTAACTTTATATTTTATTTATTACCTGCATTTTATTATATCTTGATTTTGATATTCATGAATTTTAGTAACACTTTTGGTATTTTATATTTTATTTTATATTTTATTATTTAGTATATTTTTTGGTATTTTTATTTTATATTCTAATTCTGTTAGCACCTTGAGCACCCTGTAGGGTGTATATGTGCACATTACAAATATATACATTATTATTATTATTATTATTATTATTATTACTAGCGTGACTCGGTGCTCTCCGCGCGCCTCACCACACATCGTTTCAGAGGGGTCGGCATCTTGACCATGTCTGCTTTCTCAGGGAGTGCGGGATGGCGGGAATGGTGGGTGGGGGTTAATGGTGGTGATGGTGGATTGGGGATTGTGGGGGAAATGGTGGATTGGGGAATGGGGTGAATGGTGATGGGGGGATGGTGGGGAGAGTGGCCAAAATTGGGTCTTCATGGACTTTTGGGTCTTCAAGGTATTTTAGGTCTTTTGGGCCTTCGGGGTATTTTGGGTCTTTGGGGTCTCTTGGTTATTAGGAGTCTTTAAGGGTCTTTTGGATCTTTGGGGGGTTTTGGGCCTTTGGGGTATTTTGGTTCTTCGGAGTCTTTAAGGGTCTTTTGGATCTATGGGGTGTTTTGGGTCTTCAGGGTATTTTGGGTCTTCCGGGTCTTTTTGGGTCTGAAATGTCTTTCGAGTCTTAAGGGTCTTTTGGTTCCTCTGAGTCGATAAGGATCTTTGGGGTATTTTGGGTCTTCAGGGTATTTTGGGTGTTTTGGGTCTTCAGGGTATTTTGGTTCTTCAGGGTCTTTTGGGTCCTTTGGGTCTTTAAGGGTATTTTGGGTATTCAGTGTCTTTAAGGGTCTTTTGGGTCTTCCTGGTATTTTAGGTCTTCAGGGGTCTTGGTGGTCATGGGGGACTTAAAGGGTCGTCAAAGGTCTGCAGGGTCTCGGTAGTCTAAAGGATCAAAAGGTATATTCCAACAGTATGTAATTAAGTTAGAGTTCACGGACTGTGTTTTGGATGTTAATATTATTTGAGGAAGAAGACGTTTTGGTAACAAACATACAAACATCACCAAACACGTTTGCTCCATTATAGTAAGACTAGTGGGGTCACCCGTGGGAATCCCACGGGCATGGACGTGTGTGACATTTGGACATCTTGATTTAGATGCTGCACATTGAATTTTACAAAATAGTTACTGGCAATTCATCAGATCCAGAAATGGTGCAATGAACACAATTTATTTATTTCACATAATATGTGACCCATCACTCCTCTCCACCTGACACTCTCCTCTCTCCACCCTCACGCCTCTCCAGTCCCACTCCTCCTCACACTCCCCTCCAATACCTCCTCACGCCTCTCCAATACTTCCTCACAATCCTCTCCAATCCCTCACACTCCTCTCCAATCCCTCACACTCCTCTCCAATCCCTCACACTCCCCTCCAATCGCTCCTCACTCTCCTCTCCAATTGCTCCTCACTCTCCTCTCCAATCGCTCCTCACTCTCCACTCCAATCGGCCATCACTCTCCAACTCCTTGCCCCCTCACTCTCCAACCCATCGCTCCTCACTCTCTAAACCCTAGCTCCTCGCTCTCTAAACCCTAGCTCCTCACTCTCCAACCCCTTGCTCCTCGCTCTCCAACCCCGAGCTCCTCACTCTCCAACCGCTAGGGTCCTCACTCTCCAACCCCTAGCTCCTCGCTCTCCAACCCCTAGCTCCTCGCTCTCCAACCCCTAGCTCCTCGCTCTCCAACCCCTAGCTCCTCGCTCTCCAACCCCTCGCTCCTCAACCCCTCGCTGCTCGCTCTCCAACACCTCGCTCCTCGCTCTCCAACCCCTCGCTGCTCGCTCTCCAACCCCTAGCCCCACGCTCTCCAACCCCTAGCTCCTCGCTCTCCAACCCCTAGCCCCTCGCTCCTCGGTCTCCAACCCCTCGCTCCTCGGTCTCCAACCCCTCGCTCCTCGGTCTCCAACCCCTCGCTCCTCGGTCTCCAACCCCTCGCTCCTCGGTCTCCAACCCCTCGCTCCTCGGTCTCCAACCCCTCGCTCCTCGGTCTCCAACCCCTCGCTCCTCGGTCTCCAACCCCTCGCTCCTCGGTCTCCAACCCCTTGCTCCTCGCTCTCCAACCCCTCGCTCCTCGCTCTCCAAACCCTCACTCCTCTCCAATTTCTCGCTCCTCTCCAACCCCGAGCTCGTCATTTTCCAACCCGGAGCTCCTCACTCTCCAACATAAGATTGTGAATTAAACGACGACGGGTGAAAGAAACTCCTAATGAACGTTTTAAATTTGTTATGCATACTTCCGCCCACGCAAGATGGCTGCGCCCACGGCGCTTCGGATTCTCGAGCCAAGGCATAATCAGGTTTTCAACATAATACGTACTCGTTTATTGACAACACCGGCTTCGCCGGCTACTAGTACCGACTGCAAAGCCGCAATGAGCCGGCGAAGCCAAAACCTCTTGCCACTATTTTACCCATCACCATGGCATCAGTAGGTTAGGTAGTTGGTAGTAGGTAGGTAGTTGGTCATAGGTAGGTATGTAGTTGGTAGTAGGTAGATGTAGTAGGTACCGTACCTGGTAAGACTTGGTAAAAGAGAACAGCAGACAGTCCTCCCCAATACCTGCATACCTCTTGCCACTATTTTACCCATCACCATGGCATCAGTAGGTTAGGTAGTTGGTAGTAGGTAGGTAGGTAGTTGGTAGTAGGTAGGTGTAGTAGGTACCGTACCTGGTAAGACTTGGTAAAAGAGAAGAGCAGACAGTCCTCCCCGATGGCAATACCTGCATACAATACAATAAATGTCACAAGAAGCTTAAGGAAGTAACTATACGATGTGCTAGCTTAAGGCCTATTTTTAACTGGGCTTAACATACGTTTTCACAGTAAGTGTGTAGTCTTCTAACTTCAGTCGCTGTCAGGCGCCAGGGCTGGTTCTCTGACTCTCCGGGCACGGCAGCTTCGTCCACCAGAAGGCGTTAGCTTGCAGTGATTAATTCGGTGAATTCCATCTCAACTTCGGATATTTCCGGCCGTGAAAAACTATCCGTATTTCTAAACGAAATATGTAAACCGCTTATACCATATTTCTGGCCGTGAAAAACTATCCCGTACGGCCGCGAGATTTCTAAAAAATAATTCTTCGTCAATTTTAGAATATTTGACGCCGTTTTCACCGTCCGAAACGCGTAATAATATTTTTTCAAATGCTCGAATCTCATTGGTTCTGGTGCTTGATGACGATTTTCGTTGAAGATAACGAGGTTGGTCTTAACTTATTTTAATTACTAATGACAGGTTTCATTAGATTATGAATCAAAGAACGACGGGTGAAACAAGCTCCTATTCAACTTTTTCGCAATTGTTTTATGCAAACTTCCGCATCCGGTAGATGGCGCCCATCATTGAGTGCTTTCATTTTAGAAATATTTTTGCAAATGCTCGACTCTCATTGGGTCCGGTGTTTGGTGACGCGTTTTGTTGAAGATAACCAGGCCGTGCGGGCCGATGTTGGTCTTAAATTATTTTATTAATACATTGGAGGTGCATAAGATTGTGAATCAAACGACGACGGGTGAAAGAAACTCCTAATGAACGTTTTAAATTTGTTATGCATACTTCCGCCCACGCAAGATGGCTGCGCCCACGGCGCTTCGGATTCTCGAGCCAAGGCATAATCAGGTTTTCAACATAATACGTACTCGTTTATTGACAACACCGGCTTCGCCGGCTATTAATAATAATAAAATCTTTACATTCCATGTATCAGTAAAGGCTGTGCGACTTGATTGTCACAAAACATATTTTTAAATTTGTGAATAACATTAGTTTGTATTTTTTATCTGTCACTAATAATCCCTAAATTAATCATACTAATGAATCAGGAAAAGAGCAAAACTCTATTCAGAAATTCGGGTGAAAACAGGGAGAGCAAAGGGGGGCTGGAAATATAAATTCCCACGACGTCTGTGCATGTAATATATGCCCCGCCCCAATTCGTAATTTATGCGATGGCTCTTCTTCTTGGTAGGCAGCACAAGGTTATGAGGTAGCGTCATTGGCTGTGGGTGTGGCTATGGGTGTGGGTGTGGCTGTGGGTGTGGCTATGGGTGTATCTGTGAGTGTGGCTATGGGTATGGCTATGGGTGTATCTGTGGGTGTGGCTGTGGGTGTGGCTGTGGCTGAGGATGTGGATGTGGCTGTGGGTGTGGCTGTGGGTGTGGCTGAGGGTGTGCCTGAGGGTGTGCCTGAGGGTGTAGCTGTAGCTGTGGGTGTGGGTGTGGATGTGGATGTGGGTGTGGCTGTGGATATGGGTGTGGCTGTGGCTGAGGGTGTGGCTGTGGGTGAGGGTGTGGCTGTGGATTTTGGTGTGGCTGAGGGTGTGGTTGTGGATGAGAGTGTGGTTGTGGGTGTGGCTGTGGGTGTGGTTGTGGCTGAGGATGTGGCTGTGGGTGTGGTTGTGGCTGAGGGTGTGACTGTGGGTGTGGCTGTGGCTGAGGGTGTCGCTGTGGGTGTGGGTGTGGTTGTGGCTAAGGGTGTTGGTGTGGCTGTGGGTGTGGGTGTGGCTGTGTGTGTGGTTGTGGCTGAGGGTGTGGCTATGGCTGTGGGTGTGGCTGAGGCTGTGGCTGTGGATGTGGGAGTGGCTGAGGGTGTGGCTGTGGCTGTGGCTGTGGGTGTGGCTGTGGCTGTGGCTGAGGGTGTGGCTGTGGCAGAGGCTGTGGCTGTGGGTGTGGCAGTGGCTGAGGGTGTGGCTGAGGCTGTGGGTGTGGGTGTGGTTGTGGCTGAGGGTGTGGTTGTGGCTGAGGGTGTAACTGTGGCTGAGGATGTGGGTGTGGCTGTGGCTGAGGGTGTGGCTGAGGGTGTGACTGTGGCTGTGGCTGAGGGTCTGGCTGAGGCTGTGGATGTGGCTGAGGGTGAGGCTGTGGCTGAGGGTGTGGCTGAGGCTGTGGGTGTGGCTGAGGCTGTGGCTGAGGCTGTGGCTGTGGCTGTGGGTGTGGGTGTGGTTGTGGCTGAGGGTGTGGCTGTGGGTGTGGCTGGGGATGTGGCTGAGGGTGTGGCTGTGGCTGTGGGTGTGGGTGTGGCTGTGGCTGAGGGTGTGGCTGAGGCTGTGTGTGTGGTTGTGGCTGAGGGTGTGGCTGTGGGTGTGGCTGAGGGTGTGGCTGTGGCTGAGGATGTGGTTGTGGCTGTGGCTGAGGGTGTGGCTGTGGGTGTGGCTGAGGATGTGGCTGTGGCTGTGGATGTGGCTGAGGGTGTGGCTGTGGCTGTGGCTGAGGGTGTGGCTGAGGGTGTGAGTGTGGCTGTGGCTGAGGCTGTGGCTGTGGCTGTGGGTGTGGCTGTGGCTGTGGGTGTGGCTGTGGCTGAGGGTGTGGCTGAGGCTGTCGGTGTGGGTGTGGCTGTGGCTGAGGGTGTGACTGTGGCTGTGGCTGAGGCTCTGGCTGTGGCTGAGGCTGTGGATCTAGCTGAGGGTGAGGCTGTGGCTGAGGGTGTGGGTGTGGCTGAGGGTGTGGCTGAGGCTGTGGGTGTGGCTGTGGCTGAGGCTGTGGCTGAGGGTGTGGCTGAGGCTGTGGCTGTGGGTGTGGCTGTGGCTGAGGGTGTGGCTGACGCTGTGGGTGTGGGTGTGGGTGTGGGTGTGGCTGTGCCTGAGGGTGTGACTGTAGCTGTGACTGTGGATGTGGCTGTGGCTGAGGGTGTGGCTGAGGGTTTGACTGTGGCTGTGGCTGAGGGTCTGGCTGTGGCTGAGGCTGTGGCTGAGGGTGAGGCTGTGGCTGAGGGTGTGGGTGTGGCTGAGGGTGTGGGTGTGGCTGAGGGTGTGGGTGTGGCTGAGGCTGTGGCTGAGGGTGTGGCTGTGGCTGTGGGTGTGGCTGTGGCTGAGGGTGTGGCTGACGCTGTGGGTGTGGGTATGGCTGTGCCTGAGGGTGTGACTGTGGCTGTGGCTGAGGCTGTGGCTGTGGGTGTGGCTGTGGCTGAGGGTGTGGCTGAGGGTGTGACTGTGGCTGTGGCTGAGGGTCTGGCTGTGGCTGAGGCTGTGGGTGTGGCTGTGGCTGAGGCTGTGGCTGTGGCTGAGGGTGGGACTGTGGCTGTGGCTGAGGGTGGGACTGTGGCTGTGGCAGAGGTTGTGGCTGTGGCTGAGGCTGTGGGTGTGGCTGTGGGCGTGGGTGTGGCTGTGGGCATGGCTGTGGGCATGGCTGTGCCGCTGATGTGAATGATGTCTTCTCGTGTCAATCTGCCAAGCTATTAGCTTCCGCCAATGGAAAAGGCATTTGTCACCTCCGCTTTCCTCCTGCCCATAGGCCTACAGCTTTGTATCGCCATTGTTGGCTGTCTAGCCTGGGTTCTAATCTCGACCAAGCTGTAAACTACCATCCTGGCAGCCCAATGGTTATGGCGGCGGCTTGGGATGCTAAGGTCCTGAGTTCGAATCCCGTTGAATTAACGCCAGGTGGGGTTGACTCAGCCTGTCATCCTTCCGAGGTCGGCGATATGAGTAGCAGGTAACTGGTTATGGAGAGGCATTGCATCAGAGGCAGACGTGCCCACAGAAAATGATGCAACCAGCAGCCGGGTGGCTGCACACGAACCATCCACCAGTTGCTGGGTGTTGAAGCTCCCATGGTGTTCTTTGTGAAGCCATCGCCGGCACTCTGAACAAATTTCAAATTCCTGCTCTAACCTACAGGAGGCACTGCATCAGCAGCACAGCTACTCTAACCTACAGGAGGCACTGCATCAGCAGCAGAGCTACTCCAACCTACAGGAGGGACTGCATCAGCAGCACAGCTACTCTAACCGACAGGAGGCACTGCATCAACAGCACAGCTACTCTAACCTACAGGAGGAAATGCATCAGCAGCACAGCTACTCTAATCTACAGGAGGCACTGCATCAGCAGCACAGCTACTCTAACCTACATGAGGCACTGCATCAGCAGCACAGCTACTCTAACCTACAGGAGGAAATGCATCAGCAGCACAGCTACTCTAATCTACAGGAGGAAATGCATCAGCAGCACAGCTACTCTAACCTACAGGAGGAAATGCATCAGCAGCACAGCTACTCTAATCTACAGGAGGAAATGCATCAGCAGCACAGCTACTCTAACCTACAGGAGGAAATGCATCAGCAGCACAGCTACTCTAATCTACAGGAGGCACTGCATCAGCAGCACAGCTACTCTAACCTACATGAGGCACTGCATCAGCAGCACAGCTACTCTAACCTACATGAGGCACTGCATCAGCAGCACAGCTACTCTAACCTACATGAGGCACTGCATCAGCAGCACAGCTACTCTAACCTACAGGAGGAAATGCATCAGCAGCACAGCTACTCTAATCTACAGGAGGAAATGCATCAGCAGCACAGCTACTCTAATCTACAGGAGGAAATGCATCAGCAGCACAGCTACTCTAATCTACAGGAGGAAATGCATCAGCAGCACAGCTACTCTAACCTACAGGAGGAAATGCATCAGCAGCACAGCTACTCTAATCTACAGGAGGCACTGCATCAACAGCACAGCTACTCTAACCTACAGGAGGAAATGCATCAGCAGCACAGCTACTCTAACCTGCAGGAGGAAATGCATCAACAGCACAGCTACTCTAACCTACAGGAGGCACTGCATCAGCAGCACAGCTACTCTAACCTACAGGAGGCACTGCATCAGCAGCACAGCTACAACACACCCATCAAATTATGCTACTCGAGATCTTGTTAGTGTTACCCTTTGGCCTCGTGTAATCTAAATATAATGATTTTTTAAGAGACAACACCCACAGCCGTCTCAACCAAAGTATCAGACAATCAGTTGATTTCACAGTAATTGCTCTGATAATTGTAATCTACAGCAATTAAATAATTTCTTCCTTCATTCGGCGACTTTAGAAATACGATTGAATACTAATGAGGTCTTTCGCGCATGCGCTGTCGGCACGTCTTCAGTGACGCGCTTCCGCTAACTGGGGCTCACTTTTAACATACCGGACTCACGGAAATATGAGAGATATACGAGAATGAGAGGTGTGGAGTTCCTATCATTTCTTCCACACACATACATACACACACACACACACACACACACACACACACACACACACACACACACGTCCACACACATACGTCCACACACACACACACACACACATATATATACACACACACAAACACACACATACACACACACATATATATACACATGCACACACACACATATACACACACACACACACACACACACACACACACACACACACACACACACACACACACACACACACACACACACACACACACACACACACACACACACCAGTCGTCACAGCTCCCACCCCCAACATGATTAATAGTATTTAATAACATTTTAAATTTTATTCTCAACTTACCTTGTGCATTTCGAATAAGAAAAAGGCCAAAATGAAATCCACTCATGCTGAGCTTGTGAATAAGATGGAGGCTGAGTAGGCCAAACTTGGTGGTGAAGGGGATGTCGTGGCCCAAATAACATGAATGCAGGCTTAATTTGAAACGGATTCGACATTAACCCCCCCCCCCCCCCTCTCCCCCGGAAGCAGCTGGGGGTGGGTGTGGGAGGAAGGTGTGCAACACTTTGGCTGGAAGGTGTCCCATTATGGAGCAGAACAAGTCCAACAGAACTCCTTGTGTTGATCCTGACACCTAAACATGTGGAAAAGGAGGAGTTGGAGTCGGACAGGAGTGATGGAAGCTTGTAGGGTGAGAAGGGATGCCAGACAGCAGGATCAGTGACATCACAGGTGATAGGATCAGGATCAACAGTGGTGGAGGTGGTAAAGATGGAGACTCTGGTGCAGCCCATAAGAGGGTACCTGGGAATGGTCCAGCCTGGGATCGCAGGGCCAAGGAAGTGGTAACCAGGGTGGCTGTGCTGCAGGTATAGTGTGGTGCAGCTTTGCATTGTAAAATTATTTGTCTCTGTTGAGTAATGAATACCTGAACTGTATACTGCTGCTCACCTTTCTTTCTCAGACATCAGGTTGAAGCTATCGAGGGGTGTTTGTGATTTTGTTCTGATTTTCATTACTTATGATGTTTTGCAAATTCGAAGTAAAAAAAATTGATCCCAATGAGGTTAAGGTCACGTGATGGAGCTTTGGAAGGAACATTCCATTGCACGACATCCAATCCTGTCTGGACTAGTGTGGGGTCAAGGCTGCTGCAGTTAGGAAAGGGTTAAATAATCAGTAGGGTAAGTAGAGCTAGGCCTCGGGATGGAGTTAATTAAAATCCGCATTATTTGCCAGCTAATGTCTTCCCGGAGATGTTTGCCTGTGCCATATGCGGATGTCCTGTGGCGAAATTACGTTCATTTAGCTAATTAAGCAAATCATTTTAATTATTCAAGACTATAGGGTGGCTGAAAAGTTCACGTGTGACTCTGGGCCCTCGTTACGTGTGTGGAGAGGAAACCTTGGGTCTCTAATTGATGGGGCCACAGGCTAGGCTAGTGGCTCGGCGATTCTCCCAGCTTTTCCTTTCTTCATTCAATGCCATGTGTTATGACTTATGACAGATTTTTTTTTATTTTTTTTATTTTGTATACTGAATCGAGGCTCGTGAAAGAGCTAACATATATTTCACAAACAAATCAACCAGACAAACCAAATATACAAAAAGAGGGAGTGGAAGACAAGATGGGGAGAGAAGGGGAAGCACACAACCACAACATTTGAGAGCAGGGAGAAGTGTGGGAGGGAGAGGGCTTGGGGGGAGGAGGTGTGGGAAGGGGGGGGGGGGGGGGGGGGAGAAGTATAAAACACAATGGGGACCGAAATTAGCGGGGGTAGAAAAGATCAAGGTTTTGGATGGGGGAGGATAAGAGATGGTGGTGAACAGCTGTTTTAAAGCCTTGGAGGGTGGAGTGGGATTGAAGAGAGTGAGGGAGTTTGTTCCAGAGGCGGGAGAAAAGAGGAATGAAGGAGTGAAGGTGAGCAGAGAGTCTTGATTTTGGCAGTTTAACCATAAAAGGGTTGCAGGCAGATCTTGTGCGACCTGTAGGAATATTTGGGGGACAGAGCCCAGAGAGGGCTGGGGGGGCCAAGGCCAGAGAGGAGTCGGTAGACAACATTCCCTCCTTTCCCATGGATGCGTCACACACCCCCAAATCCCTTATGAGCCTCAATTGTTGGAGAAGACCTCAATTGCCATGCAGAATTCCAGAAATGACCAAAAAGAATTCATACTTTTACAAATTTGAGACACCATTTTTAAGATGCACCAAATACGTATAACAGCTCAAATAAATACATATATATATATATACGTACACACAGTCGTGGCCAAAAGTATTGGCACCCTTGCACTTTTTTCAAATAACTCACAATTTTCTCTAAAAATAAGTTTAAATTGACGAAAGTATTTGGTCTCCATAATTCTTTATTTCACTGTTATTATTACAGAACCTTTGTTTTTGATTCAGAACTTAATGTATCCTTTTAAATCAGAAAATAAATAGAAATGGCTTTGACAAAATTATTGACACCGAAGACTTAATATTTGGTATCACGGCCTTTGGACAAAATAACGACAGTCAAGGACTTCCTGTAACCATGAATGAGATTCCTGCACCTCTCTACTGGCAGGTTGATCCACTCTCCTTGTGCAAACTGCTCCAGTTCTCCCAGATTTGAACGGTACCTTCTCACAACTGCTGCAGGTGTTCAATGGGATTTAGGTCTGGACGCTTTGCTGGCCACTTCAGAACAGTTCAGCGTTTTGCCTTGAACCATCCCTGGGTGCTTTTTGAAGTGTGATTGGGGTCATTGTCCTGCTGCCAGACCCATGACCTTCGACGGAGACCCAGCTTTCTGACACTGGGTTCAACATTGCGCTCCAAATTTCCTTGGTAATCTCCTGATTTCATGATGCCATGCACACATTCAAGGTACCCAGTGCCAGAGACAACACAGCAACCCCAAAACATCACTGAACCTCCTCCATGTTTAAATGTCGGGAAGGTGTTCTTTTCTTTGAAGGTTTCATTTTGTTTTCTGTAAACATAGAGATGATGTGCGCTACCAAAAAGCTCTAATTTGGTCTCATCTGTCCACAGGACATTCTCCCAGAAGGATCTTGCCTTGTTCAGGTGTGTTTTGGAAAACTCCAGTTGGTCTTTCTTATGTCTCTCTCACAGCAGTGGGGTCCTCCTGGCTCTCCTACCATAGAACCCCCTTTCATTGAGTTGGCGACGGATGTTGCGAGTTGAAACTGTCGTACCTTGTGTCTGAAGGTCAACTTGAATCTGTTTGGCAGATGGTCAAGGTGCTTTCTCCACCATTCGAACAATCATTTGCTGCAATCTTCGATCAGGTTTTCTCTTGCGACCACGTCCAGGGAGGTTGTCTACAGTGCCATGGGCCTTAAACTTCCTGATACCATTGCATACGGTGGACACAGGAACATCAAGGTCTCTGGAGATGGACTTGTAGCCTTCAGATTGTCCATGCTTGGCTACAATCTTGGGTCTGATCTCCTCAGACAATTCTCTGGTTTTCTTACTTTTCTCCATGCTCATTGCCGTGCACACAGTGACACAAAACAGCAGAATGACTCCTTTTCTCCAATCAAACTGGTTGAATGAGTTATTTTTATATTGCAGGCACCTGCAACTCACCACAGGTGAGTTCAATTCCAAAGTAAAGGAGAATCACTTGCCTGAAATCTAATTATTTCTAACAACTTCTAAAAGGTGCCAATAATATTGTCTGCGCCATTTTGGGATTTCTGTGTGGAATAAGCTAAGATTTCGTAATTGTGTCAGCTTTTTTTGTTTTGTTCCACTGCAAACCAAAGAAATACAAATGTAGTTACCAAAACATTTTTTCATTTCAACAATTCTCTGGAAGAAATGGTGCATTATTTGAAAAAAGTGCAAGAGTGCCAATATTTTTGGCCACAACAAAAATGAGGGCGAAATCTAGATCGACATCTTTGCCTTTGTCTATTTGTGACCATAGAGCTTTAATCTCAGTCTGCAAAGACTTGAGTACCACGCGGATGCCTCCTAGTTTGGAGATGATGTGTTGGTATAATTTATGCAAATGACATCAATGTCATGTCATAAGGTTAGTGTGCTTCCTTAGTTATACATATTTATACATATTGCTACGGTTTTGAGATTGCACATATTGATCATTAAAGGTTAAAGGGTTGCCCCCCATAGTTAGTTCCACGAGCAACACGTAGGCCCACTTGTAGTATTAGTTATGTCATAGTATGTGTACGTATAGGCCATTCCCCCCATTGATACCTGCGTTGTGTAAAGACATGAGTTTAGGTCCTGTTCAGTTTGCGTCCACCCTCCAATTCCATCTCGATGGGCGTAATTGATCCCGCGCCCCATTTGGCTGCCCACAACATTTGCTTCCCTTTGCTCGGTCACTAGTCGAGTAACACGAGGTAGGCCTGAGAAGGGGGAGCACGAGGTCGGGGTGGGGGCGGTGTCAAGGCGGAGCGTCAGAGGCGATGACGGTAAGAGCCACTAGCCAACCAGGGCTCGAACGGCATGGCATGAGAGGGCGTGGAGAGGCGCGTCTGGTGAGTTCTAGAAGGTTCGCGGGGCGTGCCAATATAAGTCACTGCAAAAGCCCTTGAACAGGACTCGCAGAGAGAAGGACTAGTGCTGGAGAACCCAGAGGACTGACTCGCAAGTGGAGAGAGATGAAGGGCTTAAGGGGGCGAGCGCATTGTGAGCACTTGTTACAGCGAGGAGAGAACTTCGTGCGATAAGCGTTTGGAGGCATTGAACTGTAACTCGCACAGTATAACGTACGTGCCAGAGGAGAGGAAGAAGAGGTGGTACGAGTACACGGCTGCAGCCAGACATGCCGGTGGCGAATAGCGCCCACTTCAGCCACGCGAGTAAACGCGGTAATACCTGCCAGTGATTAACCGCCGAAGTCCGCTCCCTACCAAATCGCCCCGTAATAACCCTGTGCGTCCAAACGACACGCGGAGAGCTCCTGCCTTCTCTACTTACCATCTGCACGGGACGAGCCGGAGACCGGAGGGAGCTGCACGAGAGCCATCCTTGGACGCAGACCATCATCCTGCAGCTGCAAGCCCCGTGTGAGTGTGTGTGTGTGTGAGAGACGGGCCCGTTTGTCCTGGGTATTAAGTTAAGACTGTATAAGGCTGCACTGTGTCCCCTTTTTCTCTGAACCATTGTGAATAGCGCAAATAAATCTGCTCTTCCTTTTTCCAATTTGACCGCCTTTGTAGTTTATCCATTGACTCAGCATGGTACGAATAAGATAGCTAGAACCGGGTTCACCATATAAACGGCACGGATCGCGTGTAAGCACCGCTCGGCATCTCAACACGCGTGGTTCGTGCGAGGCTTATTTCCTCGTTTCCAGGCAGCGCGAGTAATTAGGTAATAGCGAACTTTAGTCCTAATACCCTATTTTGCGCTGTCCGGGAGGGACATCATAGGTCCCGGGTCCTGTCAGGCCAGTCAAAGACAAGGGGACTAATTGGTAAGGGGAGAAGGCCGGCGTCGAGATCCGCAACATTTGGTGTCAGGAGTGGGATTGGGACCCGAAGTGCGCTTAACGCACTCGAAAATTACGTGCGACCGAAATTTAGTTATTAACATCTAAATTAAATTCGTGCCATGGCTAGCCAAAGCGGTCGAATGCGATAAGATGCGCCCCCAGCTTGGAAAGACAAGTCGCGACCTCCGAGCGCTGAGCGACCTCCCCGCATCTCTAGACCGGACCGGGTCGATCCTGCCCTGAGCCCAGGTGCACCTGGAGCCATCGATTCTGCCCTTCCTTGCCATCAATCCCTGTGTGAGTCAGTCTTGTCCCGTTTATCTGTGGTCTGTCGGGGCTAAGATAAGACCGTGTTTAAGTGCCTATCTTTCTGTGCTGTACCTCTCATCCCTGTAATCTAAAACGTTCTGCATATCCCATATTATAACCTCCTCCGGAGGTCTTGAGAACTGTACCCCTGGTGTCGTGTCATTTTAACCCAGCCGTTGTGTCCTTTTCCTTAATTGATCTAGCGTAGCGCGATTAGTCAACGTTCGGGTATAATCGGGTAACCTGTGCGGACACGGCGGCCATTCCGCTCGGCCCACCATAACATCAAAGTCGTGTCTGTAACAATGTGTCTGTAACAAAGTCGTGTACAAGACCTCCGGACCGAATGCCGGTGGGGGTAAATGATGAGGTAGAGGGAGAAGAGTTAATTACCCAGGACCCCCGGGAAGAATTGGCAGAAATGGAGGAGGACGTTAATGAGGGTACAGCAGTAGAGGTAGCAGGGGAAGAAAATGGCGGTGCCTCGCACATGGCGATGAGGGCCGCGCCCGCTGCGCAAGTGGGGGTTATGGACAATGGACATGCAAGCCTTCATGGTGCAATTCATGGCAGAAGTAAAAAAAATGGGAGACAAATCCACCAAGGAAATAAAAGAGATGAGGGACGAAGCAAGGTGCAATAAGGGCGAGCTGAAAAATGACATAAATAAAATACATGGGAGAATGGACATCCAAGAGGAAAAGATGGATGCTCAAAGTAGTCAAATGAAAGAATTGGGGGACAAATCCACCCAGGAAATAAAAGGGTTGGAAAACAAAATGGGGGGCCAATTGAAGGAAATGGGGGACAAATTCGCCCGGGACATAAAACAGATGGGGGATAAATTGGAAGAGGTGAAAAACTGGCTGGAAAGCAAAATGGACACCCGAGGGGAGTTAATAAAAAAGATGGGGGAGGACAAAAGGCGCAGGTTGAGCGGGAAAGTCGCATTGGTACGCGACGGGGTAACGCGATGTGAGAAACGCGTGGAGAGCGGGGTAGAGCAGAGCGCAGTTAAGTTGACCGGGGTAGAAATCGCGCCTCGGGGTATGGAAAAGCCAACGGCCGCCGAGTTGGAAAATGAAATTTTATTGGCACCGTCGGTCGTCGAGGAAAAAGAAATAATCATAGTTGAAATTGGGGTTGAAGAGACGGCGGAGTTAGAAAATGTATCACGGTAGGTCGAAATGGAATTTGCACAAAGTCCGTGTTCGCATTGTGATGCCGTGCTCGCTAATCCCAATAAAGGTTTGCAGGTGCTGCCGCGGAAAAGAATCCCAAAGGTGAGTCGGAGCGTGTATGGTGCAAAAATGTTTGGCACGAAAAGATTTTTGGCACGCTTGGGATCCAGACGAAACCCGGGCACTCGTGGAAGGTCCGTGATGCGATGTGTGAGGGTGAATGGCGTGCGTGTGAGGAAAAGGTGTGCGCCGGAGCACGAGTGTGTCACGGGAGAGTGTGTTACAGAGTGAGAGCGAATGCACAATGGAGTGTATGTGTGAAGAGTGTGACACTGAGTGTGCAATGGCCGAGAGTGAGAGTGGATGCACACCAGAGCGTGTCGAGGAGAGGGTGCGAGAATGCACACCAGAACGTGTTGAGGAGAGTGTGCGGGAGTGCACACTAGAGCGCGTGATTGGGTGTGCAACAAGAGAGTGCACACCCATGGGTAAGTGTGCGCTGAGTGGGTGTATACCCGGAGAGTGCACACCCGGGGTTGTTACTGAGGATGTAACAAGAGAGTGTGCGCGAGGGTGTGTGATGGCCGATTGTGTGACGAAGTGTGTGGAGGAAAAGTGTGTAATGGAGTGTGCGAGCAGCGTGAGTGCGCCTGTGTGGTGTGCACCTGAGTGTGTAACAGAAGGGTGTGCACAGGAGAGTGCAATAATGGAGTGTATGGGGGCACCTCGGTGTGCGAGAGAGGAGTGGGTCGCGTGTGGGTGTGAGAATGGGACTCGGGCATCGACGCAGACCGGGGAGCATTTAGGGCGACAGATAGCCGACGCGAGCCCTCGGTGAGTCGGGTGCTTTGTGTGCTGCGGGGATCGGCGGGGATCGTTGCCGCGGCGGCTTGCACGATTCGTGCCGGGCCACGCCCTGTATGGTCGGTGCCGCGCCTTGGCGGGAAAGGCGATCTGCATGGTTCAAGGGGGGGGGGGTAGGAGAGGTCGGACCTTCGCCCCCTGGCGGGCGTGGTGCTCCGACCGTGGAAGGTTGGGCCATCGTGCCGGGGACCGAAAGGCTCTGCGCAGAGATGGCGCCTGGAACCTAGGCCCAATAAAACCTCCTCCCCTGAATCGAAAATGCCGGACGGACCCAACCAACAGGAGACCAGCCACCCGCATGCATTGCTCGGCTTTGCGAAGCCGAGCTGTGACGAGAATGTATTGCCGCACGGAGAGGCTCGAGTGGAGTGGACAGTTAGCCATAGTGTTGGCGAATGGTAGCTTTACCATTCAGTGGGGCACATGAGCTCTAGATTATAGGGTGGCAGTGAAAACTAGCCGAGGGCGGGCTAGGATATTGTTAGGGATTTAGAGATGACAATAGGGACGCGATTTAAGTAGTGACTTTGTACCGGTAGAGAGGACGTAGAGAGATTAAAAGGATGATAATGACGATGGAGTGCTTAGTGTAAGGGAAGACGGGAAAGCACGAGTATTAGAGGGAAGTAGTTAGTTAGATGATGCTGTGTGTATGTCGTAGTGTATAAGTGGTGTATTGAGGACATATGGAGTAGTGTTGCGGTGTATGGAAAGAGGTATGTGAGCACAAGAAGTGTGCAAGAGGACTTGGTGTGTGGAATGAATGGTGTGGAATAAATGGTGTGGAATAAATGGTGCGAAGGAGTGAATGGGGGAAGATGGACCTCTTCACGAATACCCGGGGAGGGTAGTTTAAAGTTAGGTAGAGGGCTTAGGTAAATTGTTGGATATTGACACCTGTGGTGCAGGAAGTAGCAGGAAGTGCTTGGATGGGTGCATGAGTCAGTGAATGGCTGGGCGTGTGGGCTTTGTTGGTGCGTATAGTTATTGGGGCTCTCCGCCACTGGTAGTCTGTCGGCCAGGTGAGGCCGCAGGTAGGCTCTGGGAGCCAGTCAGAGTAGTGTTCAGTGGGGCCCGAGGATCCAGGAGAAGGACCCGGGTAGCCCAATGCCTGAGAGGGCATCAGAGGGGTGAGAGAGCCAGGAGGGGCCTTCCCAGATTTCGGGTAGTCGCAAGGAGCAAGGTAAGCTCGGGTGGTGACTTTAGTGGCGGAGGTGCGCAGGTAGGACCTGCTAGTGGAGCCACACGACCCAGCCCTGAAATTGTGCGAAGGCACAGTAGTGAAAAATTGGGGAGTGAGACCCAAATTCGTAGGGGCACCACAGGGTGGGTCAATGGGAATTGGTTTTTTGAACCACATCGTTTAAAGATGCCAATTGGCAGGGCATGACCCCGGGTAGTGTAACTGAGGTAATGTTATTAGAGTATAGGTAGGATGAGAAATCTCTTCGCACCATCCACATCCACTCACCAAGGGAGACGGAACTCCACACCAGGTTTTGTGAACTATTTGGATGGTAAAGACGTATCATGACGTGATTTGATAATGTGTGTAATTCCATCTCTTCCTTCTTGGGAGGGATTGGACGACGAATTTGGTTTAGAGGGGGATATGGGAGACAAGACGCAGTGACGGATTTGTAAATTGTAAATACAGGGAGGGGCAAGGGTAGTGTAGGCTGACATGGGGGGGGGGGGGGGTACGAACGGTTAGGGACGAGCTTTCTCTGCTCGCTCTCCCGCGCCCCTCATGTTGCATTGCCTTGTATTGTGTGTACCTTTGCGTCCTTTCCTTGGCTAATTGTGCTTTGTCTTCCTCCCCACCCATGGACCCATTTTGGAGGGGAGTGTGCAGGAACCCTGAACTGTGCAGCTGCGCCTGGCTACACTTATGCAGCACGCCTGCTACCTTTTGCTGCACCAATACACCTTATGGACCACACGTTTTGTGGCCTGGCATCTTTGCTGAGCGGTCATTTGCTGCAAACATTACCTTGCACCTGCGGACCACTGGCTTTAAGTGGCGTCAATGTCACGCAGATGGACCATAAGATTGGCACTGCTGGCAGATAAAAACGAACACGGTTTGTACATTATATTCTGGTGTGTCAGGAATGAAGACCTTCAAGTTTTTATTATGGCACACCGAAGACGAAGCAGGAAGCAAGAAGATGCAGCCAAGCAGCAGCCAAGCAGCAAATATGACATTTGACATGGTGAACTGTGCATTTTTGTGTATTGGTGTATTGGTGCATTGCTGTGTTTTCTCCCCTCCAAATTTCTTTCCACAAAAGAACAGATCCTGGGTTATAGAAATGTAAATAATTAGTTTAGTGTTGTAAATAACATGCTCCCCACCGGCTTTATGTTTAGTATGAGAATCAATTCCGCAATTCGGTTAGCTGTGGGTGTGAGTCTGTTACTTAGTATACAACGCAGTCGGTGGGACATATCTTGTGTTGTAAAACTGTCACATACAGGGTGTTAGATGAAATGTAGAGGGAAACCACATCTACGTGTCACACGTAATTTTTTAGAACTAGTCCCGAACCTTTCTCAAAACCGGTCGTTCTCACCTGTGTGGGTCCGACTCGGGGACGAGTCTGGCAAGGGAGGGGGGCAGTGCTACGGTTTTGAGATTGCACATATTGATCATTATAGGTTAAAGGGTTGCCCCCCATAGTTAGTTCCACGAGCAACATGTAGGCCCACTTGTAGTATTAGTTATGTCCTAGTATGTGTAAGTATAGGCCATTTCCCCTATTGATACCTGCGTTGTGTAAAGACATGAGTTTAGGTCCTGTTCAGTTTGCGTCCACCCTCAAATTCCACCTCGATGGGCGTAATTGATCCCGCGCCCCATTTGGCTGCCCGCTCAGTTTATTACGCTTTGGCTGCCCGCAGCA
This sequence comes from Myxine glutinosa, assembly GCF_964187855.1. Classification (NCBI taxonomy): domain Eukaryota; kingdom Metazoa; phylum Chordata; class Myxini; order Myxiniformes; family Myxinidae; genus Myxine; species Myxine glutinosa. The sequence goes on from NC_136262.1 coordinate 13,536,161, forward strand.
TTTGCTGCCCTTTGCTCGCTCACTAGTCGAGTAACACGAGGTAGGCCTGAGAAGGAGGAGCGCGAGGTCGGGGTGGGGGCGGCGTCAAGGCGGAACGTCAGAGGCGATGACGGTAAGAGCCACCAGCCAAACAGGGCTCGAACGGCATGGCATGAGAGGGCGTGGAGAGGCACGTCTGGTGAGTTCTAGAAGGTTCGCGGGGCGTGCCAAAATAAGTCACTGCAAAAGCCCTTAAACAGGACTCGCAGAGAGAAGGACTAGCGCTGGAGAACCCAGAGGACCGACTCGCAAGTGGAGAGAGATAAAGGACTTGAGGGGCAAGCGCATTGTGAGCACTTGTTACAGCGAGGAGAGAACTTTGTGCGATAAGCGTTTGGATGCATTGAACTGTAACTCGCACATTATAACGTACGCGCCAGAGGAGGGGAAGAAGAGGCGGTACGAGTACATGGCTGCAGCCAGACGCGCCGGTGGCGAATAGCGCCCACTTCAGCCACGCGAGTAAATGCGGTAATACCTGCCAGTGATTAACCGCCGAAGTCCGCTACCTACCAAATCGCCCCGTAATAACCCTGTGCGTCCAAACGACATGCGGAGAGCTCCTGCCGTCTCTACTTACCATCTGCACCGGACGAGCCGGAGACCGGAGGGAGCTGCACGAGAGCCATCCTTGGACGCAGACCATCATCCTGCAGCTGCAAGCCCCGTGTGAGTGTGTGTGTGTGTGTGAGAGACGGGCCCGTTTGTCCTGGGTATTAAGTTAAGACTGTATAAGGCTGCACTGTGTCCCCTTTTTCTCTGAACCATTGTGAATAGCGTAAATAAATCTGTTCTTCCTTTTTCCAATTTGACCGCCTTTGTGATTTATCCATTGACTAAGCATGGTATGAATAAGATAGCTAGAACCGGGTTCACCATATAAATGGCACGGATCGCGTGTAAGCACCGCTCGGCGTCTCAACACGCGCGGTTCGTGCGGGGCTTATTTCCTCGTTTCCAGGCAGCACGAGTAATTAGGTAATAGCTAACTTTAGTCCTAATACCCTATTTTGCGCTGTCCGGGAGGGACATCATAGGTCCCGGGTCCTGTCAGGCCAGTCAAAACAACAACAACAACATGCATTTTAAAGGCCATTTTCCCTGCTAGAGCGGGGGTTAGCCTTGCGGTCCCCATGACAATCTTCTCCATTTTGCCCTATTTTCTGCATCTCTCCTTGTTAACCCCCTTGCCCGCATTTCTTCTTCCACCATTTTTAGCCAAGTCTTTTTCGGTCTTCCCCGTCCTCTGCTTCCTTCTACATTCATTTCCATCACTCTTCTCAACCAGTCACTTCATCCTTCCTCAACACATGACCAAACCATCTCAACCTGTTCCTGTCAGGCCAGTCAAAGAAGGGGACTAATTGGTAAGGGGAGAAGGCCGGCGTCGAGATCCGCAACATTTGGTGTCAGGAGTGGGATTGGGACCCGAAGTGCGCTTAACGCACTCGAAAATTACGTGCGACCGAAATTTAGTTATTAACATCTAAATTAAATTCGTGCCATGGCTAGCCAAAGCGGTCGAATGTCGGTGGGGGTAAATGATGAGGTAGAGGGAGAAGAGTTAATTACCCAGGACACCCGGGAAGAATTGGGAGAAATGGAGGAGGACGTTAATGAGGGTACAGCAGTAGAGGTAGCAGGGGAACAAAATGGCGGTGCCTCGCACATGGCGATGAGGGCCGCGCCCGCTGCGCAAGTGGGGGTTATGGACATGCAAGCCTTCATGGCGCAATTCATGGCAGAAGTAAAAAAAATGGGAGCCAAATCCACCAAGGAAATAAAAGAGATGAGGGACGAAGCAAGGTGTAATAAGGGCGAGCTGAAAAATGACATAAATAAAATACATGGGAGAATGGACATCCAAGAGGAAAAGATGGATGCTCAAAGTAGTCAAATGAAAGAATTGGGGGACAAATCCACCCAGGAAATAAAAGGGTTGGAAAACAAAATGGGGGGCCAATTGAAGGAAATGGGGGACAAATTCGCCCGGGACATAAAACAGATGGGGGATCAATTGGAAGAGGTGAAAAACTGGCTGGAAAGCAAAATGGACACCCGAGGGGAGTTAATAAAAAAGATGGGGGAGGACAAAAGGCGCAGGTTGAGCGGGAAAGTCGCATTGGTACGCGACGGGGTAACGCGATGTGAGAAACGCGTGGAGAGCGGGGTAGAGCAGAGCGCAGTTAAGTTGACCGGGGTAGAAATCGCGCCTCGGGGTATGGAAAAGCCAACGGCCGCCGAGTTGGAAAATGAAATTTTATTGGCACCGTCGGTCGTCGAGGAAAAAGAAATAATCATAGTTGAAATTGGGGTTGAAGAGACGGCGGAGTTAGAAAATGTATCACGGGAGGTCGAAATGGAATTTGCACAAAGTCCGTGTTCGCATTGTGATGCCGTGCTCGCTAATCCCAATAAAGGTTTGCAGGTGCTGCCGCGGAAAAGAATCCCAAAGGTGAGTCGGAGCGTGTATGGTGCAAAAATGTTTGGCACGAAAAGATTTTTGGCACGCTTGGGATCCAGACGAAACCCGGGCACTCGTGGAAGGTCCGTGATGCGATGTGTGAGGGTGAATGGCGTGCGTGTGAGGAAAAGGTGTGCGCCGGAGCACGAGTGTGTAACGGGAGAGTGTGTTACAGAGTGAGAGCGAATGCACAATGGAGTGTATGTGTGAAGAGTGTGACACTGAGTGTGCAATGGCCGAGAGTGAGAGTGGATGCACACCAGAGTGTGTCGAGGAGAGGGTGCGAGAATGCACACCAGAACGTGTTGAGGAGAGTGTGCGGGAGTGCACACTAGAGCGCGTGATTGGGTGTGCAACAAGAGAGTGCACACCCATGGGTAAGTGTGCACTGAGTGGGTGTATACCCGGAGAGTGCACACCCGGGGTTGTTACTGAGGATGTAACAAGAGAGTGTGCGCGAGGGTGTGTGATGGCCGATTGTGTGACGAAGTGTGTGGAGGAAAAGTGTGTAATGGAGTGTGCGAGCAGCGTGAGTGCGCCTGTGTGGTGTGCACCTGAGTGTGTAACAGAAGGGTGTGCACAGGAGAGTGCAATAATGGAGTGTATGGGGGCACCTCGGTGTGCGAGAGAGGAGTGGGTCGCGTGTGGGTGTGAGAATGGGACTCGGGCATCGACGCAGACCGGGGAGCATTTAGGGCGACAGATAGCCGACGCGAGCCCTCGGTGAGTCGGGTGCTTTGTGTGCTGCGGGGATCGGCGGGGATCGTTGCCACGGCGGCTTGCACGATTCGTGCCGGGCCACGCCCTGTATGGTCGGTGCCGCGCCTTGGCGGGAAAGGCGATCTGCATGGTTCAAGGGGGGGGGGGGGTAGGAGAGGTCGGACCTTAGCCCCCTGGCGGGCGTGGTGCTCCGACCGTGGAAGGTTGGGCCATCGTGCCGGGGACCGAAAGGCTCTGCGCAGAGATGGCGCCTGGAACCTAGGCCCAATAAAACCTCCTCCCCTGAATCGAAAATGCCGGACGGACCCAACCAACAGGAGACCAGCCACCCGCATGCATTGCTCGGCTTTGCGAAGCCGAGCTGTGACGAGAATGTATTGCCGCACGGAGAGGCTCGAGTGGAGTGGACAGTTAGCCATAGTGTTGGCGAATGGTAGCTTTACCATTCAGTGGGGCACATGAGCTCTAGATTATAGGGTGGCAGTGAAAACTAGCCGAGGGCGGGCTAGGATATTGTTAGGGATTTAGAGATGACAATAGGGACGCGATTTAAGTAGTGACTTTGTACCGGTAGAGAGGACGTAGAGAGATTAAAAGGATGATAATGACGATGGAGTGCTTAGTGTAAGGGAAGACGGGAAAGCACGAGTATTAGAGGGAAGTAGTTAGTTAGATGATGCTGTGTGTATGTAGTAGTGTATAAGTGGTGTATTGAGGACATATGGAGTAGTGTTGCGGTGTATGGAAAGAGGAATGTGAGCACAAGAAGTGTGCAAGAGGACTTGGTGTGTGGAATGAATGGTGTGGAATAAATGGTGTGGAATAAATGGTGCGAAGGAGTGAATGGGGGAAGATGGACCCCTTCACGAATACCCGGGGAGGGTAGTTTAAAGTTAGGTAGAGGGTGTGGTGAAATTGTACCAAAGTTGAACCCAGGTGTGGTGCTCCCTTAAACTGCTGGGCGGTGTCTATAAGACCTCGGACGTCCGCGACTCGAGGCCACTCCTGCGACATCATTATACAATGCCATGTAGAATTGAATAATGTGGGCGTACCCGCCTATATTCTAGGTTTGCTTGCATTGACTGATATATTCAATCTTTCTCATATGATGCCTAGATCCTGACATGTATGTTGCATGATGTACTTTACAGGATGATGTACAGATCTGATTGAGATTAAACCATACATATGGAACACGTTGTGGATCTGGTTGATTTCCACAACACTTAATCTCAATCAAGATCTTCGGGAATGGCGGGACACGAGTCTGGCGATGGCCGGATGAACGCTGATCTCAGACGAGCGTTTCCCGACATTCTCCATGCTCCTGCGTGGCCCACCTCAGAGAAGAATGACCAGCTGAGGGCCCATCGAGCCAGCTCCAGCCACGGAGCTCCGGCGACTCTCGCTGCCGGTCTACCTCGACGGGACCGGATGCACAAGCATTTTGCGGAACCGCGCCGTCAAAGCGCGAACTGCTCTCCTGGGGCCCGGACGCCGGAGCAGGCATGACGGACTCCGGCAAGGCGCCTGCTGAAGGAGGCCACTGGGAAATGTCCTGGGCCGCAACCCCGTCGGAACGACGGACCCGCTTGGCGCCGAAGGTACGAGTCTAGCCTCGGTTGCTCGAAACGCTAACGGCTCCGTCCGAGAGAATCATCCTAGATTTGCGTGCCTCGGCCCGAGATGAGATTCCCACGCGAGTGATCACGACTCCCATGTCGGCCATGCCTCCACACGGCCGGCACACTCCGACCACTCGCTACTCGGTGGAATCGCCTCCTCCGCGCGGGCCGGCACACTCCGACCACCGCTGCTCGGTGGAATCACCTCCTCCGCGCGGGCCGGCACACTCCGACCACTCGCTGCTCGGTGGAATCGCCTCCTCCACGCGGATCGCGCACTGCTCGTCGGGATCACGCCGTGCCTCACACGGCCGGCTCACCCTGACCACTCGCTGCTCGGTGGAACCACCTCCTCCGCGCGAATCGCGCACTGCTCGTCGGAATCACGCCGTGCCTCACACGGCCGGCTCACTCCGGCTGCTCGGTGGAATCACCTCCTCCACGCGAATCCCCTCGCTGCTTGGTGAAACCACCTCCTCCGCGCGAATCGCGCACTGCTCGTCGGAATCACGCTGTGCCTCACACGGCCGGCTCACTCCGGCTGCTCGGTGGAATCACCTCCTCCGCGCGAATCGTGCACTGCACCCATCGCGTGCAATACTCTGGGAGGCCGACGATTCCGATCGCTGCTCGGAATCACCTCCTCGCCGCGAAGCCGCACGTTGCTCCCTTCGCGGGCCCTACTCGGTGAGGCCGGCGATTCCTATCGCTGCTTGCCGGAATCACCTCCTCACGCACGAATCACGCGCTGCACCATCGCTGGATGGCATCCTCACTAGGCACGACGCGCCAGTCACGCGCGCCGCATCTTCGCTGGATGGACGCCTTCTTCACGCGAAGCGCATGCGATTCCCCTCGCTGGCACTACTCTGTGGCCCCGTTGCTGCTGGTCGGAATCCCACCTACGCATGGCTTCTCAGCGAGGCTGGCGAACACCGCTGCGCGGACTCGCCTCAACGCGTGAGACACTGCTGCCGCTATTCCCCGCTTCAACCCCGGACAAACCCTGCCCGAAAGCCATCGAACGAGACGCTACTTCAGGCCGTGCAAATTATTGCGGCCCAGCGTGCTCACCCTCTCGTCTCAGCGTGCCACGCTGGCTCGACAGGCCGAGGACGACTTTCGGTTTCGCCAACGCACCGCACGCGCCCGAACCAATTGATGACGTCACCGACTAATCACGCGTTTGCTCTACGGCGTCATTAACGTAATTGCGTGCTTCACGCGATCTCATCATCGGGGATTCGTTTACATTTCCATGTACCTTGGTAAACTACGTACCAAATGTCCTTTACGTAAACGACGTAAACTACGTAACGCGGCGCTACCTCAAGGTCGCGCGCCCGCGCCGTTTAGGGAGTACACGGTGACCTCGTGAAATGGTGACATTGAGCGTCGCGCCTGACTCCCTTGTCTCCTGCGCAAGTAACGGGGGCACCGTACTGCCTGCTCGCCCTTGACTCTGGGCTTGTTGTTTATCGGACAGAGCTCTTGGCTCGTATCCACGCACATTTCGAGACTGCGAGACGCCTCGTCTGATTCCATTTTCCCTCTGCCCCAGACTGACTGTGACTCAGACTGACCCAGACTGTGAAGGTCGTCTGACTTCGGTATGCAGCGCGCCGCTGCAACCTCGGTGGGGGGGGGGGGGGGGTGGGATCCCAGGCGCTGTCGGAGCGCCGCACGATGCCGAGGCGCTCCAGCGCGGCGAACTCGGCCTTGGCGACGGCGAGTTTGGCTGGGACGAGACGGCGAGCTCGGGCATACACCGGCGGGCCCGTAGTGGGAATGTGATGCTCGATGCCGTGACGCACCGCGACGGCCGAAAACATCGGTCGCGTGAGGGCCGGGAACTCCACGAGGAGACGTGCGAAGTCGTCTGCCAACGGGAGGATGCAGGAAAGCTCTGTGGGCACGGAACGGCTCAAGGCGCACGCCAGCGAGCTGAAAGTTTCGGCGTTGACGAGACGCCGACGTTTAACGTCGACCAGCAGCCCGTGGGCGCAAAGGAAATCGGCCCCAAGCAAAGCCATGGGGACGTCCGCCGTCATGAACTCCCAGCGAAAGAGCTGGCTGCCGAAGCGGAGGGCGACGGTGCGTGGGCCGAAGGTGCGGATGGCGGAGCCGTTGGCCGCGATTAAGGAGGGGCCGCAAATGGCGGCCCGCCTGTCCTCCGCCGAAGCGGGAGTGATGCTCAGCTGAGCGCCGGTGTCGCAGAGAAAACGCCGCCCCGATGCTTGGTCCGCAATGAATAGCAGGTTTCCGGAACGGCCGGCGCTCATGGCTGGTAGTGAGCACCGGCCCGACCGTTTCCCGACTTGCCGAACGTGCACGGGGGTCGACATGATCGGGCCTGCCGCCCGAACCTGGCGTGGAAATAACACCAGGCAGGGGCCGGCGAGGGCTCCGGTCGACGCGTCGGGACCGGGTGATGCAGCGTCGCCGCTGCCAGTTGCGCCGGCCCGGCGGCCTCCGGGCAGGAAGCTGCGTCGCGGGCGTCGGGCGGGTGGGCGGGAAACCGCACCGCGGGCGCCGACTGGGCGGCGGGCGGGCTCCCGGCAGCCACCCCGACGAGCTGGCTCGCCGCTCCGACGAGCTGGCTTGCCGAATCGATCTTGTCGGCCTCCCTGGCGAGGTCGCGGGGGTTCGTGATGGTCGTGCTTGCCAGGGCGACTCGGACCTGGGCCGGGAGCTGGCGGAGAAAAAGCTCTTTAGAAAAGGAAATCCGAGGGATCCTCGCCGAGCAACGCGAGCAGAGCATGTAGTCCATACGTTCGGACGGGTGCGTATCGCCGAGCTCAGGAAGGTCGAGCAGGCGTCGTGCGCGTTCAGCCGGGGAGAGGGCGAAAGCACCCAGAAGCAGTGCCTTGATGGCGTCGTACTTGCCATCAGCGGGCGGGCTCTGGAGGAGGCTCAGGCAGCGGGCGGCGGTTACGGAGCCGAGCGCGGCGACCACGTAATGGTATTTTGTGGTGTCCTCCGTAATGCCACGCAGGGCGAACTGGGAGTCCACCTGAGCGAACCAGACGGCGGCATGTGCTTCCCAGAAAGTGGGCAGTTTGAGGGACACTGCCGTGTCCATCGCGTGTCGTAAACTCGGGGTCACCAGTGAAGGAGCAGCGCTCCTGCTTGAGACGGACGAAGTGACGGACAAGACACAAACTCGTCCGAGAAGATGTTTATTGTATAATCATCTCGGGAACTCTCCAAGCCCGTTTATCGGGTTCGCATATATATATCCAAACCAAAAAGCATACTGTAGTGAAATCGTATTCGTACTGAACCCGGGGTGATGCTCGCTGCTCGTTGACACCGCTAGGGGCGTGACTATAAGACCCGCTGCTGCGAACGGTGCTCCGAGACTTCTCCTGTGACATGTTACATCGGTAGCCTCGCTAACGGTACGCCTGTATAGAATATCCAGCTTGCTTGCATTGAATGATATGAATGGACCCATGAGATGTCGCATCGTATACTTATTGTGTATTTATACTTTACAGGATGATGTTATGATCTAAATGCAATTAAACCAACCCGTTGGACTAAAGTTGTGTGGACCTGATTGGTTTTCCACAACACTTAATTGCATTTAAGATCCATGGCTGGCAACAAGACGCTGATGGTGTCCATCTTCAGCGCCGACCCGCAAGCCCCGGATGGTGGCTTGCAGCTGAAGCACTGGCTCAGACAATTGCAGAATCTTTTTGATGAGCCTGAGACCGCACCGACGGCTGCCGCGAAGCTAGCAACTCTCCATGCAAAAATCGACTACCGGGTGTACAACGCTATCGCTCAATGCGCGACGTATGACCTCTCCATCGCCGAGCTCAAACGGCTGTCCATAAAGGAAAAAAGCCCGGTGTACACACGCTATTTGCTGCAAACGCGACGTCAGCAACCCAACGAGGCGATGGACCACTACGCCCAGGAGCTCCGGCAGCTTTTGCTGGACAGCGTCAGGGAGCCACGGACTCCCGCGCAGGCTCAGGATGATCGTCTTTTAGATGCCTTCATTGCAGGGGTCTCCTCCCAGGAACTAAGGCTCAAACTCTTGGAGAAGACCGACCTGACCTTCGCTACAGCACTCGAGCAAGCGACAGTATACACCGAAGCGCGGATGCAATCGAACACCTACGAACGCACGCGCCTTTTGGCGGGCACCACACTACACGCCCGGCCAGAGAGTGCTACCGCCGAGGACGCGGATCCGCTCGCTGAACTCCGGGATGCTCCGGAGGAAGACCCAGCTCTGACGGCTGCTGTTACGACCAGACCCAAGGCCTTGCGCGGGGCCGCATGCTTTTTCTGTGGGGGGCCACGTCATGCCCGGGTCGTGTGTTCGGCACGAGACGCTATATGCCATTTGTGCTCGCTAAAGGGACATTACGCGAAAGTGTGCAGGAAAACGGCACGCGGCTCATGGCTCATTGACTCGCGCAGTCGCGGTCGCGCGGGCGCAGCGACCTTGAATGGGCTCATTGCGGAGCCCGCGAGCCGAGCCCGACACCCGGCGCCTTACCCGACTTCGAAGGGGAGGGCCCCTCTCTGCGGGCCCCTGGGCGCTCAGACGTCCTTCGCGGGCGTCACCGGACAGCCACCACAGTCTCATCCTCAATCGGGCACGAAGTACGTGTCCTTGACCAAACTCCGGGCCACGCAAGGGGCTTTGAAGCCTCGCCAAGCCCCAGCGGAACGTTCTCCTCGTGTCGTCCACGAGCTAACGGTGGCCCTCACCCCGGAAAAGGCGATTTCGAATACTACGGAGGCCTTTTCCCGTCAGAATTGTCAGATTTGGCCACCGGTTACGTCACCGGCTTGGGTCAGGAGATTCTGTTGCTGGTCTCGAGCTTTGGGGGACCCATGGGTCGCTACAGCCTTGTCTGTTGGGTGGTGTATGGGTATGGTAACGCTGGTACACCTAAGGTTTAATACAATAACGTATTGGTTCTATTATATTATCATGTAATGTTTGCAGAGGTGAGTTGTGCATTCGAAAAGTTTAATTTTTTTGTAAAAGAGGAACAAGTCATAACTTTAGGGTTAGCCATTGACCTATTTTATAAAATAATTAATCGCCAGGATTCAAGAACTTTCCGGTTACTTCTGGATTTAGAATTGCCTGGAAAACATGAACTTCTTGGAGAAGGGAGAACCTTCGTGGAGATTCTCTCTGGGTTGCAGGGAGTATACATGGGAAGCAGAGAAGGGGGACAAGAAGTTCTAAGTTGTGTGTGTGTGTGCTGGGCTTCCACTTGGAAGATTTGGTGGTTGGATGACTTCCGCTTGATGTCGTGGGTCTATCAAAGGCAACTTTAAAACAGTGAAAATTAATTGGGAGCAACTACAAAGTCCAATGTAATGAAAAAATTGATACAACCAACTTATCATGGCTCCCACCTAGAAACCCCACACAGAAAATATCTCTCCATCCCCACAAATCAAGAAGAAAAAAAAGAAAAACAAATAAAAGTCTAATTTTAGTGCAGAATGAGCAGCAAGTAGGAAAGGCTGTTAATAATATCCAATGAAATGTTTGCAATTTTGAAAAATCCCATTAGCTTCTTTCCCGACAGCCTGGCATTGGGTATGAGGTCAAAAATAAAAGGGTTAACGCTTAATATTGGCAAACAGTACAGACTGTCCCCTGCCGATATCTATTTCTTCATAGAAAATGTAGGAAGGAAATGTCAGCCCTGGATACTATGGATAGCTCTGTGGGTGCTTTGGGCCAGACAGGAAAGCGGGTTCACAAACAACAAAACGCTGATAAACACATTCATGGCTCCATTATGTATTTCTTTCAATGACTCAAAGGTACAAAGGCACCGTTTCATCCATAATGCCTTTTTGCATCTTGATCCCCAAATTTTTTCTCAATGCATGTTTATTTATACACTAAAAATGGCTCCTCAGCTGACTCCGCACGTGAGAAGGCCGAATGCCTTAATTCTGTGTTTGCTTCTATAACATGTTGTTTGGCAAACTTAATTCTGTTTGTGACGTATGACATCATCATTTTCAAACTATATGCAACAATGCTGTTTGATGATATTTGTAAAATTTCACATCGATAGGGTGAGCGGTTTCAGAGATATAATTATTTAATATTTTCCTTCAATCCAATATGGCTGTCAAACCATGTGACCTATGATGTCATAAATTTAATATTTCAATACAAATGGGTCATAGATCATGTGCATGCAATTTGAGATTTTTAGGATAAGGAATTAGATTGAAACATTTTTGGCCGGTATACCACTTCACCTATACAACAACAACAACAACATGCATTTTAAGGCCATTTTCCCTGCTAGAGCGGGGGTTAGCCTTGCGGTCCCCATGACAATCTTCTCCATTTTGCCCTATTTTCTGCATCTCCCCTTGTTAACCCCCTTGCCCGCATTTCTTCTTCGACCATCTTTAGCCAAGTCTTTCTCGGTCTTCCCCGTCCTCTACTTCCTTCTACATTCATTTCCATCACTCTTCTCAACCAGTCACTTTCATCCTTCCTCAACACATGACCAAACCATCTCAACCTGTTCCTCTTCACAGCATCAATCACAGGCAATATTCCCATCATCTTTCGCAATTCATCATTTGTCTTCCTCTCTCTCAACGATACTCCGCACATCCATCGAACCATTCGCATTTCCACCCTTTCCAACCTTCGTTGCTGCTCTATGTTCATTACCCATGTCTCGCTCCCATAAATCATAACACTTCTCACACATGCAGCATACACCTTTCCCTTCAGCTTCAATGACACTCCCCTCCTCATCAGCACGCCACTCAGTTCCCGAAACTTCTTCCATGCACATCTCACTCGAGCAACCGTTGCCGAGTCTGATCCACCTTCTCCATTCAGCATGTCTCCGAGGTAGCAAAATGTTTTCACACCTTCCAGCTTCACGCCATCTCCAAGATCCAACTCAACATTTCCTCCAACTGCAGCTCCCTCTGTGCACACCTTACATTTGAATGTAGCTGCCACACTGGTAAATGACCCTCTCAGACCACTACATTTTTGATGAACCCACTCAGCGCACATTGTACATTGAATGGAGTTCACCCCGACACCCTTCCTGCACACAGCACACGGCCACTTCTCAGTTCTTTCCACCTCACCACATGCTTTACCACTTGCCATCACCTTCGTCTTTGTGATATTCACCTTCAGACCTTTTGTCTCCATACATTCCTTCCACTTGTTCATCTTTTCCTTCAGTCCATCCATACTTTCCGCAATCAACAACAGATCATCTGCATACAACAACTCCCACGGTAAACCCTCCTTTACGTTCTGAGCCAGCACCTCCATCACAGCTACAAAGAGTAGTGGACTTAGTACCGACCCCTGATGCACTCCCACCTTCACCTCAAACTCACCACTGTTCCCGTCCTTCGTCCTTACAGCTGTGCACGCTCTTTTGTACATTGCCATCACTGCTTTGATCAACCATTCCTCCACTCCTAACTTCCTCAATGCCCATGACAATACTTTGCGTGGAACCCTATCGAATGCTTTCTCCAGATCAACAAACCCAAGAAACAACTTCTTTCTCTTCTCCATGTACTTCTCCTGCAACTGCCTCACAATGAAAAGCGCATCTGTCGTTCCTCTTCCTGGCATAAATCCAAACTGCATTTCGTCGATCTTCACTTTCTTCCTTATCCTCCTCTCCAACACCCTTTCCAATACCTTCATTCCATGCTCCAATAACTTTATCGCTCGGTACGAGCCACACTCCAGAGGGTCACCTTTCCCCTTGTATAGAGGGACGAGGGTACTCAGTGCCCAATCCACTGGAATGCGGCCTTCTTTCACCACCAGATTACAGATCTCTGTCATTCTCTTCACACCCCAACTTCCTGCTGCCTTCAACATATCTCCCACAACTCCCGTCGGCCCTCCCGCTTTTCCACTCTTCATTGCTTTTATCGCTTCCTCAACTTCCTTCTCAGTTATCTTCTCTGCCGGTCCTAAAACTGGGTTACTCTCTATGTTGCCATCCCATTCATTCTCTGTATTCAACAGCATTTCCATATATCTTTTCCATCTTCCTTTAATTCCATCTGGGTCGACAACGATTTGTCCCACTTCATCCTTCAAGCAACTCACCCCGATCACATCACACCACTCTTTCGCTATCTGCTTTGCAATCCTGGATACTGCTTTCTGACCCTCTTCCGAATCCAAGCGCTCTCCGAACATTTTCCTACATGCCTCCTGCGCCTTTGCTACCTCTTTCTTTGCAGCCTTCCTGGCTGCCTTATAACTTTCATGCTCTGCTGTTTCTGCTCCCGTACCCTTCGCCTTCTGCCACTCCTTGAACTTCTTCCTCTTCTCGTCAATCCTCTTTCCAACTTCATCATCTCACCACCATGTTTCCGAGTGCCTCGGTGGTCCTTTTGTCCATCCACATACCTCACCAACGGCTCCCAACAGACTAGCTTTCATTGACATCCAACCACTTTCAAGCTCAACCACATCATCCTCTACCCAACTCAGCCTCTCTTTTAATGCCTCCCTTACTGTCACCTCTTTCAACCTCCACACCTTCATTCTCGGTTGGTACTTCACCCGCCGAGCTCTCCTCGCACCTTTCACCCTTGTGTCGCAGACAACCAAGTGGTGCTGTGAAACAGCCTCCTCCCCCAGGATCACCTTTGTGTCCCGGTGGTGCCCCCTATCTCGCATACGCACCATCAGGTAGTCAACGGTTGTCGTCGACCCACCTGATGTGTATGTAACAAGCTTATTATCCTCTTTCTGGAACTAAGTTTTACAAATCAACAAATCGGCTCCATCAGCAAACTCCAAAATCCTTTCACCTTCTCCATTTCTCACACCATATCCGTAACCCCCATGAACTCCCTCAAAACCATCCATACTCCTTCCCACATGTCCATTCAGGTCTCCTCCCACCACAACAACTTCCTCATCTTTCACGTTTTCCATCAGCTTCTCTATCGCACACCAGAACTTGTACTTCTCTTCACCGCTTCGACCAACCTGCGGAGCATATCCCGAGATGACGTTCACGAAGAGCTTTCCAAACATCATTTTCACCATCATCAACCTATCACTCACTCTAGTCACACTCACCACACTCTCTACAAACTCCTCAGAAAACAGGACACCAACACCATTCACGCCCTCCAGGCACCCTTGCCACACAAACTTGTACTTCACCTGTGATGTCATCATTATCATGCTTTTGTTCCCCGTTGGGAGTACTTGACAATGTGCCAAGTTTCAAATTTTTCCATTCGTTGGTTTCGGAGAAATAATTATTTGCTTTTAATCCAAGATGGCTGCCATACCACGTGAGCTATGACATCACAATTATCATAAAAACCTTCTGCATCAGTTTCACTCCGACCCTGAAAGTTTCATCTCAATCGGACATATGGTTGCTGACAAAAACGAGGTTTAGCCCGTACGGACGGACGGACGGACAACCCGAAAACATAATGCCTCCGGCGACTTTGTCTGTGGAGGCAAAGAAAGGTGCAAAAACTGATCCCCTTAACCACAAACCTATCAGATTACTTCCAATCATCGGCAAGGTCATGGAATCCATTCTCACAGGTGATATTAAATCATTCCTTTTCACCAACATTCCTCACACCAACATTTTCACCCTCGTGTCAGATCACAAGTTTGGATTCAGACCAGGTCACTCCACCTTGGCCAAGCTGCTTATACTCACCCAACAATGGATGGAGGCCCTCAATGTCAGACATGAGATCAGGCCCGTCTCTCTGGATATATCTCGTGCTTTTGGATAGACAGTTTGACGTCCCGCATTGGTCTCCAACCTTTTAACTATGGCATCCTACTAGGACAACTCCACACATGGTTTACTGACTAACTCGACTCCAGTGGCCATTGTGTGGATCTCGACGGAACACTTTAATCTCCTCTCTCTGTCAAGGCTGGAGTACCCAAGCCAGTGTTCTGGGCCCAGTCCTATTCCTGATCTTCAACAATGATCTCTCTGACTCTCTGGAAAATCCTCTTTATCTATTTGCTGATGACTCCACCTTCTGCCGTGACATCCCTCATTCTTCAAACAGACAGGCTGCAGCTTTTTCTCTCTTCAGACCTTGAAAAAAAATCAGACTGGTCAAACAAGTGGAACATGTCTTTCAATCCTGACAAATCTCACACTCTCGCTGTGTTTCTCTGAAAGGAAAATCTGGCAAACCCTCCTATCTACTTTCTTAACAATTCTCTTGAGGAAATTCTGTTATTCAAACTCCTGGGTCTCACTATCTGCCATGATCTTTCAAGAAACCACATTAAAGTTGTCCTCAAAAGTCAGCCTGGGCATCCTCCATCATACAAGGTGCTTCCTTAGCACACCTGAGCTCCTATACACTTACAAGGCCTTCATCGGCAGCTTGATGGGGGCACTGCTCTCCCCTCTGAACTGGCGCCCCTGTCTCACATCTTCTTTTACTGTTCTAGCTCTTCCACGAGCCTTGTCTCTGTGTACAAAAGAAAACTGCCATTGGTTGGTAACCATTGTGCAAGCTTGATGGGCCGAATAATCTCTTTCTGTGTTTAAGTTCCTTGGAAGGGAAGTCCTCTATTATATATTGCAAACAATGGTGGCTGTCCGTGCGTTTGTGCCTCGCTGACAGGGTCTTCAGTTGAAGTCCTCATAATCATCCCATTTCAGCCCTCCGAACAATTCGAAGGGAAGTTTTCGAATTCGAAATTGGAAAATTCGAAATTCGAAAATTCGAATTCGGGAAAAAAGTTTTAAAAAATTTCGGGAAAAAAAATTCGGAAAAAAAATCGAAAAACAAAAAATTCGAAATTCGAAAAAAAAAAAATCGAAAATTCGAAATTCTAAATTCGAAAGAAATTCGAAATTCGAAATTCGAAAGAAATTCGAATTCGAAGGGAAGTCTATATATATTGCAAACTATGGTGGCTGTCCGTGCATTTGTGCCTCGCTGACAGGGTCTTCAGTTGAAGTCCTCATAATCATCCATTTCAGCCCTTCGACTAATTTCGGTCCTACAAGAAGGGCCAGCAGAAACATCCACACACAGTAACTGGATGTGGATACATATTTATATACCACCACCTCCACCAAGTGAAAACACAAACCACAACAACTTCCACTCCCAGAATATATTGCACCAGAAATAAATGTTGGAGAAACCAAAGAAACGCAACAAAAAACGAGAAACAAAACAAATACCACACCACATGTACATTTCCATACATGGTCCACTCACAATATATTACTGTTGGGGTGGAAGGAATCACCAAACAACCATCCTCACAACCTTCACTACTCGACCTGCCATCGTCATCATCATGTCCACAGAAGTGAAGGCAGTCCTGTATATCTTCCGATCTGACTCGATCCATGAACTTTCTCGAAATCCAGAGAGTCTTTCACCACGACCTGAGTCACCTTCTCACCCATATTCATTCTGACCCTTCCACAAGTTCAGCCAGAAAAGCATAGAGGTGTCACAAAGATATCCTCTGCATCTCATCTTAAATGGTTGGCAAATAAACGAAACAATTCTTCTTCAAGCTCACTGCACCGTCCCCTCCTCTTCTCATGCACATCCTCAATGTTCACCTCCTGCCTCGTTGCAACTGACCAGATGACAATGTAAAACCAAAATGTCTGGGAATATCAATTGCCGCTTTATGGCTGCCACCACCTGCCAATCACGAGCACTTGCCAAACCTCTTCCCTCATTCCTTCTTCCACCTTTCATAACCCAGTTCTCTCCACCAACGATTTCCTTCCTCTCCTTCCTTTGCTCCCTCAACCTCATCACCTCTCCCTGCACCATCTCCAACACCACTGCTGGCACGTGATTGTGCTGCAACCAATTATATGGAGAACACACTCAGCGCACGCTACAGCGTTCCCCGACCTTCACAGCAAAAGCAGCTCTCCTCTTGTGCCCCAAACCTCACACCCTCAAGTTTGCTGATGATGGAAGCACATCAAACGTCACCCGCAAAGTAAACAACATAATGTACTCCATCCAACAAAGCTCTTTCAAGTTCAATGTCCTCACATGCACATCCTCCAACCAGATCCAAGTCCCCTGCCACACCTATTCCAGCACCTCCACATTCTCCTCTTCATCTCCCCTCCCTCTCAACCATCTTCCTCCTTTCATTCATGTATACCTTTCTCTATAGACCATGCCTTATCCACCCAAAACCCTGCTGGCCATGCTGCACCATTCCCATTTCCTCCTGTGGCAACCACTCCTCCATCTCATCGACCTCGCTCTCACCTCCCACTTCCAATTTGCCTTCTTCTCCGGGGGAGCATTCTTCACCACTGAATCATTCGAATCCTACACCATCATGATATCCCACACCATCAACACCTTATATACTCCTCAGTTGTCACATTTAATGGAAACAAAAGCTTTCCACTCTGGAAAACACCATATGTTCAACTTCCCTGGGAAACCACATCCATTAATCCTCCTCAAACCTGGTACGAGCTGCTCCCTTACTTCCTCAACCCATCCCACATCATTCAACTTCACCATGTCGCATCTCCTCAAGAGCTTCATGGGGGCCTCTGCCAGTGGCGGTACCACCCCCTACCCCCCTCCTAGCTCAAACATATGTACACATTTCACCACACCTCATCTCACCACAACATTCCTCGACTTCCCGTCCTTGCTCACCATATCCCCCTTTCTAACCACTCCAATACCTTCTCTGTTGCATCAGCTGAATGTTGGACAACCGTCAGATCATCCTTGAACGTAAACACCACTGACCAGGGGCCCGTTCAATCTCCATCCCATATCAACTCGCAGGATGTATAAGCAACTCCATAACAAACCATGCAAACCATAACAAACCAACTCCATAACTCCATAACCTCCCATGATCTCTTGACAAAAAGGACATCGAAAGGGTCTTTTAAACTCTTGCTTTGTGTTTCCGAGCACGATCTATATTAGCTTTGTTCATGAACTTTGAATAATGTTGTGATGGTAACCATACGAAGCTGATGGTTCAAACGGAACATTCCAGAACTTAAACCTTCTGCAAACTCTTCTCGGAGTAACTGACATTTTGGAACGATCTTTGAGAAAATGATGCACCAAACCAAACAGATCTTCTGGATGAAGTTAGTTCTGTGGTTGAATTGCTATGCGCCGCCATTTTTGTCTCAATCTCCCTTTAACTTCGCCCTCACAGCGCGGCAAATTTGATTGGTCGATATAATGTAATACTTTGCCCAAGTACAACTAAACTGATGGTTTTTGGAAATACAAATAAGGGGATTTGTGTTCTACAATGTAGTGGTCAAATATATAATTCAATTGAAATAAAATATAAGTTTTAAATGTTGTGGAAAAAACAACCTTCAATGGGAAGTTTAATGCCACTGATGCACCGTCTTTTACACCACCTGAGTGAACATGGTACATGAGTTATTCGTGCCTGTTGTTTGTGTCCTTTATAATATTCATCAACCTGTTTGTTTTTTTATAACACCAGGGGTGGTTGACCTAGCCCGACATCCTTCTAAGGTCAGCAAAATGAGCACCAACCCGTTTACTGGGAAGAAAGAGCCACTTGAGTATCCTGTGCCAGACTGGCGACCCTCCCGGGTTGTGCCCCCTCGTGAAGGAAAAAAAACTGCCTCGGAAGCCCTGTGCGTCTTAAGACACGAAAGGAGTGGTTCTTCTTCATCGGAATCCTCACCTCGAACCTCTGCCAGTCTGTTTTATTGGACCATCACAAGCTGCATCTATAAATGGTCATAACACATCATCTAAAAATCCCAGAATCTTCCTGAAACCCAAAAGAATTTCCTGGCATACTGATCAAGGTGTGCAGCACTGACCCAAACCTATTTCCCACATTTACATTTTGTATTTCATACCCAGATAAATAATAACAGAAATATTGAAGTTGCACCAGATTGAACTGTTTAGAATTTCAAACAATCACCCACATTTTACTTCTGCCACTGAAGGTGGACGGAGGTTATGCATTCACACCTGTTCGTTTATTTGATTTTTGGGAGCACAATATCTCAAAATATTATTGGATTCCGACGAAACTTGATGGACAGATTGGGTGTGCGATAAGGATGAATAGATTAGGTTTTTCGTGAAGACCCGAATCCGGATCTGAGAATTTAAAATGATTCTTCACCATTGGGTGATAGGGCCAAAAACGATATCTATCATGATATCTCAAAACGTTTTGGACGGATTATGACAAAAATTGGTGGACGAGTTGGTTTCGGTGACAAGAACAAGTCGATTAGATTTTGGATCAGGTCCGAATCCAGATCCGGCCTTTCATTCGGATACAAAACATAAACTGTTCAGCCTGGCGGAGGTGTGCACTCTCTCTCGAGTGTCGTTCTCGTTCGACTTCTGTGCCAGGCCAAATACAATGGTAATCATGGGTTACACGTTGATGAATGACTATTTAATTAATATTAATTGCTGTATTAGAAGGATGGACTTCTAATAAAAATGTTAAAAAATCTAAGTATATTAATTATACTTTTTATATAAATTAATAATGATATTAATTGCTGTACCAGAAGGATGGACTTCTAATAATAAAAAAATAAAATAAAAAGTATATTATACTTTTTATATTAATTAATAATGATATTAATTGCTGTATTAAAAGGATGGACTTCTAATAAAATTTAAAAAATGTAAGTATATTAATTATACTTTTTATATTAATTAATAATGATATTAATTGCTGTATCAGGATGGACTTCTAATAATAATTTTTTTAAATGTAAAAAGTATATTAATTATACTTTTTATATTAATTAATAATGGTATTAATTGCTGTATCAGAAGGATGGACTTCTAATAATAATAAAAATGTTTTTTTTAAAGTATATTAATTATACTTTTTACATTAATTAATTATGATATTAATTGCTGTATCAGGATGGACTTCTAATAATTTTTTTTTTTAATGTAAAAAGTATATTAATTATACTTTTTTTATTAATTAATAATGATATTAATTGCTGTATCAGAAGGATGGACTTCTAATAATAATAAAAAATGTAAGTATATTAATTATACTCTTTATATTAATTATACTTTTTATATTAATTAATAATGATATTAATTGCTGTATCAGAAGGATGGACTTCTAATAATAAAATAAAAATTTTTTAAAGTATATTAATTATACTCTTTATATTAATTAATAATGATATTAATTGCTGTATCAGAAGGATGGACTTCTAATAATAATAATAATAAAAAATGTAAGTATATTAATTATACTCTTTATATTAATTAATAATGATATTAATTGCTGTATCAGAAGGATGGACTTCTAATGAAAAATAAAAAATGTAAGTATATTAATTATACTCTTTATATTAATTAATAATGATATTAATTGCTGTATCAGAAGGATGGACTTCTAATGAAAAATAAAAAATGTAAGTATATTAATTATACTCTTTATATTAATTAATAATGATATTAATTGCTGTATCAGAAGGATGGACTTCTAATGAAAAATAAAAAATGTAAGTATATTAATTATACTTTTTATATTAATTACTAATAATATGAATTGCTGTATCAGAAGGATGGACTTCTAATAATAATAATAATAAAAAATTTTAGTATATTAATTATACTCTTTATATTAATTAATAATGATATTAATTGCTGTGTCAGAAGGATGGACTTCTAATAATAATAATAATAAAAATTTAAAGTATATTCATTATACTTTTTATATTAATTAATGATATTAATTGCTGTATCAGAAGCATGGACTTCTAATAATAAAAATGTTTTTTTAAAGTATATTCATTATACTTTTTATATTAATTAATGATATTAATTGCTGTATCAGAAGCATGGACTTCTCATAATAATTTTTTAAAAATCACAATGAAGACCGATACCACAATTCCAGCGATAAAATGATTCCAATAAAAACTGCTTGTTTGATTCTTGTGTATTTCAAGGAAATCACTCATTGTAGAAATTGCAAGAACACAAATGAACAAATCGAACAAAAGCACCAAATGTACAAGCAAACTACGGTATGTACACATCCATATATACATGTATACATTTACAGGGTAACACAGATATATTGAAGCTTTCGTAAATGTTTTAATACCACAATCTTAATTCATCAAACTTCCTATCGCTACATCGCTCAACACACGCACAGACGTGACGTCATGGCAGAACTGCATGACGTCATTTTCTCTTTTCAAATTACGTTTTATGATTACGAAAATATGAATCATTGGGACTATCAAAGAAAGCTTTGCTGTTGTGGAGATGCTCTTTGCTACTGGCTCAATTGTTCAGCTGGACTTTGACAGTTCATTATTTTATTTTTATATATCAAAGCAATAATCACATGATGAACATGAACTGGGACAGCATCATACACCGTCCTGTGAACAATAGAAAATGGATGACATCCACCAGAAAACGAGCACAAGGCAGAAAGGCGCTGACGTTTCGGTTGTCCGCCCTTCGTCGATGCATCAGATGTACTCACTCATCCGAATTCATCCGATCCGATTATGTATTTCATTACCTCCGAAACCGAAGGTGGACAGAGGTTATGTTTTCACCCCTGTCTGTCTGTGAACAGGACGTTTCAAAGTTGTGGACATATTCAGCCGGAACTTTGTGGACAGGTTGGGTTTGTGACTGAATTGATTCCATTTTGTTGAAGATCCGGATCCGGATACGAGAGTTTTTTTTCATTATTTTTTAAGCATTTCGAATCGACCGCATCCTTCGCAAACAGAGGGTGAGCTATCGCCGGCACCCGGAACAAATTCCAAATTCCTGCTCTGACTTCCTGGGTCGGAGTTGTGGCACAACCAGGATCGTGGTGTCATAACTCCTTCCGGCAGCTCCACGGTACATGATGATGATGATGACAAATAATTAAACTCATACTAGAACCTTTTTGAAATACTCAACTTTGCAAAAACTTTCAGCACACAGCAAAAAGGAAGTTTCAGCTGATTGTGTTGATTAAAAAAAAAAAAATAATAATAATAATACCGGTATGGGTTACATCGAGCTTCATTCATTGACCACCTTGAATCAATGATGTGGTCAATTTATTGAAGTTCTTTTTGAACAAAACCCTTTGATAATGAAGAACAAAGCACTTGCAGATTTCTTCT
The DNA here is from genome assembly GCF_964187855.1 of Myxine glutinosa. Taxonomy (NCBI): domain Eukaryota; kingdom Metazoa; phylum Chordata; class Myxini; order Myxiniformes; family Myxinidae; genus Myxine; species Myxine glutinosa. The sequence continues at coordinate 13,558,204 of NC_136262.1, forward strand.
TTTTTCCCCACAAGAGGAAGTCTCTACTAGTCGGATGTAAAATATGTGGGGCAGCACTTGATGCCTGAAGGTAACAGGTCGGATGGTATCATGGTACGAGCAGTTACCACAAGTGCAGAGAAGGTAGTTGTCTCAACAAGACCTGCATGATGCGCTGGTGATTCACAAGTAGTTAATGCATTGTCCAGCAAACGAATGAACAGGTCAACAAACCTGTGGAAGAAAAAAAAAAAAAAAAAGATGGTCAGGTTTACCGGGAAACACAATGCACCTGTAGTTTATTAACATACGCAACACATCAATGCCATATCTGGATAGAACATCGTTTTTCAGCAAATAGTCTTACACCAGAAAGTTTTCAGGTACTATTTTTGTCCAAAATCTATTGCAAGTAAATTATTTCCCCCCCCCCCCCCCCCAACTACTTTAGTGAACTGCATTGTAATTTATCTTGCAAATAAAGTGAAACATTAGTTAGGATAACATGGTTCAAGTAGAATGGCACTCGGTAGAGTGCATACCTCCACCAGGATGAACAGTTTATATTTTGTATCCCACAGATGGGCCGGATCTGGATTCGGAGCTGAACCAAAATCTAATCGGCTTGTTCTTGTCGCCTAATCAACTCGTCCACCAAGTTGTCATAATCCATCCACAACTTCTTGAAATATCTTACATACACTGCCTTCAGAAAGTATTCACACCCCTTCACTTTTTCACATTTTGTGTTACAGCCTGAATTTAAAATTTATTACATTGAGATTTTATGCATAATACCCCACCAATGTCAAAGTAAAATTTTGTATTTTAGAATTTTTTACAAATCAATTAAAAATGAAAAGCTGAAATGTCTTGAGTCAATAAGTATTGTTACGTTTATTTGGGTAGCTCACAAAATACCTTAGTCCAGGTAGATTGTATAGATTAGAGTTCTCCGAATGTAGCAATGAAGAAGAAACCCTCATGTACTTAAGTCAGGCCAGATGTCGCGTAATTTGTATATTTGTCTTCCTGCGAGGGGTGGAGCTATGCTAATTAGGTAGGGTATAAGGAAGAATTCCCTGTATGTAAATTGCCTCTGTGGTTTTCCCTTTGTTCCTTATGAGTTATGACACATGCAACACCAGCCATGCATTTCGCACCTATACTAAATAAACTAAATAACCTCCAACCTGATCCAAACATTCGACCACTACGACACCACCCAGCGAATCATCTCGATGGGCGTGGAGAGCGACCGTGAGGCCACGCCCCGAAGGATGATTGGATGAGATGAGTGGGTGGCGCTCTTTGATTGGCGTGCGCATGACATCAGAAAGAAGGTTCCAGCACGAGGGACAAAAAGGGAGAGGACTGCCATTTTCGCTCTCTTGGTCCTGACTTTGATCGCAAGTGGTCACGCATTGCTCTCTCTTGTGCTGGGCTTGGTGTAGGCGGTGGTATTTGCACGCTCTCTCTGTTCCTGGCTGTGGGGAAAGGCTGACGCATCCTTTTCTCTGATCCCTGTGGTGCTGGCTTCGTGATGGCGGTGTTCCGTGGCGTGTGCACCTGAGAGACCTCAGCGCTTTGTGGAACATGGGATGGCGAGGAAGGAGCGAGGACCTGTTCGCTTCACGGCGGCGGCTGGCGGGGGAACGCGACTTCACGCCAAGGCATTTGTTTCCCGCGCAAGGACTCGGAAACCCATTTGAGGGCCGACGGGGTTTGAGGGCCGCTCAAAGCTGAGTACTAAGCAGACAAAACACACCACACACATTTTTACTTTCATTTATTTATCCCTGTGTCTGTTTGATGAGTCTGTATGGAGACGTCTCAATTTAGGAATATTAGTTACCGGACAGTTTTGTTATCCTGGCATTTATTTAATTAAACCCATTGTTTGTTGAATTTTAATTTCTTGTCTGTCTTGTTTAATGGTTGTGGGTTAGAGGATGCCCAAGTGAAACCCATGCAGGTAAGCCTCGTCACCCTCCACCTTCGCATGTGTAAAAGGCACCGCCATTGGTTCGGTGAATGCCTCGGAGTTAAAGCTTGGTTGGCCATCTGTCACCAGGGGTGTTAAATCGCAGTGAACACGACAGTATTTAATACCTTTCCTATGACACTCCAAATTGAGCTGAGGTGCATCCAATTACCTTTGATCATCCTTGAGATGTCTCTACAACTTGATTTGAGTCCACCTGTGGCCAATGCAATTGATTGGACATGATATAGAAAGAAACACACCTTTCTATATAAGGTCTCACAGTTGACAGTGCATATCAGAGAAGAAACTCCACCATGAAGTTGAAGTAATTGTCCGTAGAACTCCGAGATATAATTGTAAGGATGAATAGATCTGGGGTAGGGTATAAAACAATCTCTAGTGTTGAAAATTCCCAAGAGCGCAGTAAGCTCCATCATTAGGTTATGGAAAGAATATCGAACTACCCAGACCCTTCCTAGAGCTGGCCCTCTGACCAAACTGAGCAACCGGGAAAGAAAGACCTTGGTCAGGGAGGTGACCAAGAACCCAATGACCACTCTGACAGAACTACAAAGTTCCGTGGCTAAGATTGGAGAACTTGCCGGAAGGCCAACAGTCTCTGCAGCACTTCACAAATTTAGACTTTATGAGAAAGTGGCCAGACGGAAGCCACTTCAGAGAAAAAGGCACATGACAGCACATGACAGCACACCTGGTGTTTGCCAAAAGGCATGAGAAAGACTGAGAACATGAGGAAAAGGATTCTGTGATCTGATGAGATGAAAATTGAACTCTTTGGCCTGAATGCAAAGCATTATGCCTGGCAGAACCCGAGCACAGATAATCACCCATCTAACACCATCGCTACAATGAAACATGGTGGTGGCAGCATCATGCTAAGGGGATGCTTTTCAACGGCAGAGACGGGAAGATTTGCAAGGATAGAGGGAACAATGAATGGAGCCAAATACAGGCAAATCGTTGAGGAAAACCTGCTTTAGAGTGCAAAAGATCTTAAACTGCGGCGAATATGTACATACCAACAGGATAATGACCCCAAGCACACATCCAAAGCAACACTGGAATGGCTTCAGAACAAGAATGTGAAAGTCCTTGAGTGGCCCAGCCAAAGCCCAGATTTGAATCTCATTGAGAATCTGTGGAAATACTTGAAGATTGCTGTTCACCGACGCTCCCCATCCAACTTGACAGAGCTTGAGCAAATCTGCAAGGAAAATGGGAGAAACCCTCCAAATCCAGATGTGCAAAGCCGATACAGATATACCCACGAAGACTCGAAGCTGTAATCTCTACCAAAGGAACTTCTACAAAGTATTGACTCAGAGTTGAATATTTATGTAAATTAGATATTTCTGTTCATAATTTTACATTATTTTGTAAGAATAAAAAATAAAAATAAAAAAATTCCACTTTGATTATTATAGGGTAGATTAGTGACAAAAAAAATATCTCAATTTAACCCATTTTAAATTCAGGCTGTAACACAACAACATATGAAAAAAAGACAAGTGGTGTGAATACTTTCAGTATCCACTTCCGGTACATCTATATACCGGAAATGATTGACCTGTTATAAAACGTGTTTTAAACTTTTTATTGACCTGTTTTAAAACATAGTTTGCAATTCTTTCGCCCAACTCTCGTTCTTAAAACTGGAATTGTTCGCATAGCAGGAAACACATGCCGATGAAACTTTTCATGGAAATGGCCATGAGGGAACACAAATCTGACTTCACCACAGGAAAAGGATGAATGTTAAAAAAAAGTCTCAGAGGAGATGTCCTGTCGGGGTATCCTTGGGAAAGGGGTGGAGAAGGAGTCGAAGTGCCATGGTGATGACACTTAGTGGGTAGAAATTCAGCAATTGGCCATTACTCCTCTCTAACCTTGGCACTGACATAACATGGGGCCATTAGGCTCTGTCTTTGACACTGCTAGAGCTGCCTATGGGCAAAATCACAGCTTAAGTGCCGTTTACCCATTGGGTGATAACACGCCCAACTCCAAGAGTGTTGATTTGCATATTTGTCAGACTGCCTTTACTAAAAAATCTTGGGTTATTTGTGTAACCAAATGGTGTTATTTGCATGGCAGACAACAGACATGCTGATAAAAATCTGGGCACCAATGGCTGTGATGGGACATTTTTGTTGCTACACAATTACTAAAATGGATAAAATGCAAATGTACTGCATATAAAATGGCCAATATATATATATATATATATATATATATATATATATATATAAATTCAGTGCCCATTGCATCCCCCTACGTCCTATGCACTCCTGTGTGCAGTGAAAGCTAATGTTTCAGACATATCCACCACGAGGCTGAGACTAAGGACCTGTTCCCATCCCACATGATATGTTGATGGTCTCCAAGCCAAGATTCAATCAACTCGTCTTTATTTCATGGAATAAACTAGAACGGGCACTCGGTAGAGCGCATACCTTCGCCGCAGCTACTGTTCTGTACTTGGCATGGGAGTGTAGGGAACAGAACAACAAAAATACGATTTTGACCTTTTCGTGACCTTGACCTTGACCTTTGACCCGATTGCTCCCAAAATCTAATCAAATGTGTCCCGTATAATAACCAATCATCCCACCAAATTTCATGCAATTCGGTTGAATACTTTTTGAGTTATGCGATTAACATACACACACACACACAGACATACAAATAAATACACAGCGATCAAAACATAACCTTCCGCTTTTGCGAAGGTAAAAAGTTTACGTCAAGACTTTTTGCTTCCACAAAGTACCCACTCCCACCACCTCCTCGCCACATAAGCAACACCTTTTAAAGGAGAATAGTAATTATCACTTTCATTAGTCATGTCCAGATGCCTATATCTTGTGGGTTACAGAGATTTAAAAGCAATGAGCAAAGATAATGTTCGTTAATTCACCCAGAGTTACTGACGGGTTAATTCCGCCAGAATTACTGACGGGTTAATTCCGCCAGAATTACTGACGGGTTAATTCCGCCAGAATTACTGACGGGTTAATTCCGCCAGAATTACTGACGGGTTAATTCCGCCAGAATTACTGACGGGTTAATTCCGCCAGAATTACTGACGGGTTAATTCCGCCAGAATTACTGACAGGTTAATTCCGCCAGAATTACTGACGGGTTAATTCCGCCAGAATTACTGACGGGTTAATTCCGCCAGAATTACTGACGGGTTAATTCCGCCAGAATTACTGACGGGTTAATTCCGCCAGAATTACTGACGGGTTAATTCCGCCAGAATTACTGACGGGTTAATTCCGCCAGAATTACTGAGGGGTTAATTCCGCCAGAATTACTGACGGGTTAATTCCGCCAGAATTACTGAGGGGTTAATTCCGCCAGAATTACTGACGGGTTAATTCCGCCAGAATTACTGACGGGTTAATTCCGCCAGAATTACTGACGGGTTAATTCCGCCAGAATTACTGACGGGTTAATTCCGCCAGAATTACTGACGGGTTAATTCCGCCAGAATTACTGACGGGTTAATTCCGCCAGAATTACTGAGGGGTTAATTCCGCCAGAATTACTGACGGGTTAATTCCGCCAGAATTACTGACGGGTTAATTCCGCCAGAATTACTGAGGGGTTAATTCCGCCAGAATTACTGAGGGGTTAATTCCGCCAGAATTACTGACGGGTTAATTCCGCCAGAATTACTGACGGGTTAATTCCGCCAGAATTACTGACGGGTTAATTCCGCCAGAATTACTGACGGGTTAATTCCGCCAGAATTACTGACAGGTTAATTCCGCCAGATTTACTGACGGGTTAATTCCGCCAGATTTACTGACGGGTTAATTCCGCCAGAATTGGTGAAATGTAGTATTACTTGTAATACCCTCTCCATCGTGAGCGGTGATATACCACATGTTTTCAGAGAGAATTTGTGTCGTCTCGCCACACTGTACACATTGGAGTACAAAAAAATTTTATCGCCTAAAACCCTCCTGTGTACACCTTGAGTACAACCACCAGTTCTCATTTCATTTCATCCATCTTTTCAGGAGTACCTACAAATCAAACAAACACACAGACATAGACACACACAAACTGACAAAACACACAAACAGACAAAACATCTCAAATGAACGTACAATTTCACCAACCATTACTAACGGGCGATAGTGATCAATCAACAAAAGCAACTATACTCGCCTTCTGATCACGAATCTGGGGAGTCGATGGCAGAGCCAAAGAGTCTCTGGCAGTGGGAGTTAGTTTTCCTGGCCCATCCTGCTCACAGAACAGCCGGCCACTGATGTATTGGAAGCGGTCTCCAGGAACAAGGCGTGTCTGGCACACCGTGCAAGTAAAGCACTGCACTCGGACAAGCATAGTAAGAGGTTAACAAAGTTCAGTGATAAGTTAACAGCCGTTAAGTGCATATTTCCTTTTGCCTCTGTCTTTTGCAAGCTCTTCACAAATATCACAGTTTGATGGGGGCAGATTTCCTGTGATATATTTGAAGTAGATTCAAGAACCCCCCTGTCCTCTAGACTGGTGTACAAGTAGGAATTTGAATTTAAATTATTGCACGTTCAGCCCCTCCCAAAACTGGAATCGATCTCTGATAGAAGCTGCACAACAGGCCGGGAATCAACCACCCACAGATAACCAGGTGAAGGTTCAATTTGAATGGTGCTTGTATTTTGAAGTAATCTCACTGGTCGGTAGTTGGAAGGGTCTGTTTTTGCACCATTCCTGAAGATGGAAATTATTTTTGCTAGGTTCAGGCCAATGGTAGGCTGCCAAAGTAGAGGGGCAGACCGAATACACCAGACAAAGACAAAGGGAAAGAAAGAACAGCAGACCAAGGCCAAAGCTGGACAAAACGTTGTATCCTTCTTACCCAAGAGGTAGAGAGAGAGTCCAGTAGACAGTGGTATGAGTGGGAAAGATTGGGATAGAGCAGGAAAGTTTGGGTAAACAATGATTGGAGGCAAACACTCAGTTGAGACATTCTGTCTCATCTTGGGCAGAGTCTGTGGTAATGCTGTTTGAGGTGAGTGACAGAGGGACAGGATGGAGGAAGAGCATAGACTTGACAAGGTATCACCAAGACTTGGAGGAAGGACACTGGTTGGAGAGTTCGACCTTTGAGATTTGTAGGATGATGTTTTCTGGATTGCCTAAGGATGTACTAACAGAATGAACAAAAGTTACCATCAGTCGGGTTAGATTTCCAGGCTGAGAAAGCAAGCTGCTTGACTGCAACCACCTCCACAGGATTCAGTGTCCCAGGGCTTAGAGGATGGATAGGAAAGCCAAAGACTGGATGGAATAAATGGAAGCATGAGAGAAAGTTGACTTATTCTTGTTGTTGTTGTTGTCATATAGCCCCAGATAGTTCTCTTGAACAAGCCCACGACATGGAGACAGCCAACTGATCTCCCAGGAGCGACACAGAGACCCTCCACATCTACGATGGTGTACCCCCACTTTCACAAAGTCAGGGCCATGGCAGAGTTCGAGAAAGAGAGACAGAGAGACAGAGAGAGACAGAGAGAGAGAGAGACAGAGACACAGAGAGAGAGAGACAGAGACACAGAGAGAGAGAGACAGAGACAGAGACAGAGACAGAGAGAGAGAGAGAGAGAGAGAGAGAGAGAGAGAGAGAGAGAGAGAGAGAGAGAGAGAGAGAAGAGGGAAAGCGTCGGTCCATGTGGACTGATCAGCACTCTGACTGACGGCGCTGCCCTGACGAATCTGGGCAGCAGGGAAGAATGCGGAAGATTTGGCCCCCAACTTGTGTTGGGTGGGGAGGAGGTACAACTACCACGAAGAGGCATCCCCGATAGTTGTAAAAAGTAGATTTTTGTGAAAAGGTGGAATCACTATCATGTGGTGTGTATGTTGTAGTCTAATCGTGTTTTTTTGAGAAGGCAGATTGCAACCCAGAAGAGTGCTCTGCCTCACCGTATTTTATATCCCCGCCTCATGCTGCCACTTCGCCTTCCCCCCAAAAGATAGGCCGCAAATCAGCGCATGCTCTGCCAGTCAACGAGTACTCATGGCATACGTTACGGCAGCACCAGACGGCCAATGAAGGCCATGCGTGTGCATGGGTCTCTCAGCCAATCTTGGCCCTGAATGGTAAGCAGTCCCTGCCCTTCTTTGCAAGCCCTAATGAACCAAAGTGGCCTGTCCTGGACCACAATGTTCTTTGCAATGAAATGTTATCCATACTTGCCTGGTGTCACCTTGTTCCAGACATATGGAACGCTTTCCATCTCTATCCACTATTTTGGATAGCGTTGTCACCATGGCACCGCAGCAACAGATAACTTGCCCTTATTCGCATACATATAATACATGTCCAAAATTGTCTGAGAACTATGTGATGTAACAATATACCATTTTTGAAGGAGAAGGTACGAATGAATTCAAGTGAAGGTTGAGGGTTGAGGGGACAACACCAGACTTTGTTTTACATTAAAACACTACGACACCTCCATTTTTTTTTCATCCGAGGTAGTACGGTACATGTGCAGTCTGACCACATGGTGCATTATAAAATTATTTTTTAATCCCACAGTGCCTTTTGAAGAAGAGTAGGGAAATTATCACCAGTGGCTTGGCCAAATTCCAACTTCCTGCCCGACCTGAGTGCTGGGAGGGCAATGGCGAACCATCCAGAATGATCTGTCATGAGAATTTTGTAGCACCACGTGGCCGCAGAGTACCCAAATAAGAGTGAGTACATTGGGCAGGGGCCTGTTAGACTTTGTATAGAACAACCTTTAGAGGCCATTTTCCCCCACAGAGCAGGGGTTGGCGTTTTTCGGGCACTGTGGTCCCCTTTTTGGAGCAATATTTTATCGCCGGATGCCCTTCCTGCCGCCAACCCTGTTAGTCGCCTCTTGCGACACACAGGGAATTACCAGTGAACTGGTACTCAATTTGCCGACCTCAGAGGGATGACAGGCTGAGTCAACCCCCCTGGTGTTAATTCAGCGATCGACCGGGATTCAAACCCAGGATCCTAGGATCCCAAGCTGCACCCTAACCGCTAAGCCAACACCAGGCTAACTTTGTATGTTAAAAATAAAAATGCTTGTCTTTACGCATTCCTATGTCGACATATACGAGTATTACATCTTATGTAAATCAAAAGATACAACAACAAACAATATGCATTTTAAGGCCATTTTCCCTGCTAGAGCGGGGGTTAGCCTTGTGGTCCCCATGACAATCTTCTCCATTTTGCCCTATTTTCTGCATCTCCCCTTGTCCGCATTTGTTCTTCCACCACCTTTAGCCAAGTCTTTCTCGGTCTTCCTCGTCCTGTACTTCCTTCTACATTCATTTCCATCACTCTTCTCAACCAGTCACTTTCATCCTTCCTCAACACATGACCAAACCATCTCAACCTGTCCTCTTCACAGCATCAATCACAGGCTCTATTCCCATCATCTTTCGCAATTCATCATTTGTCTTCCTCTCTCTCAACGATACTCCGCACATCCACCGAACCATTCGCATTTCCACCCTTTCCAGCCTTCGTTGCTGCTCTACGTTCATTACCCATGTCTCGCTCCCATAAATCATAACACTTCTCACACGTGCAGCATACACCTTTCCCTTCAGCTTCAACGACACTCCCCTCGTCAGCACGCCACTCAGTCAGTCAAAATCTAAAATCTCCCTAAATCTCCCTAATCAAAAAATCTCCCTAAATCAAAAGACACAACGTTTTATAAGTAAATAATTAAGTGACGGAAAATAAAATGTGCCGATATGTTGACGACAAAGAAAGGAAAAAGATGAACCTTCAAATGGAAGACGCTGCCTTGAGTTCGCATCACCAATTCACTGGAAGGGATGGGAAGACTGCAAGCCGTGCAAGCACCATCAGGACCAAACATACTGTCAGGACAACATTGGGTTTTGTTTCACCTTGGGAACAAGTGGGTTATATATCTACACATCCTGCTCAGACTACTCACCTTCCTTAAAATAACTTTGTGATCAAGCTCAATATTTTGCAAACCTGGAAGTACAGAATAAAAGCGTTTTACTGAAGTAAAACTTGAGTTGTTGCGTCAATCCTGGGTCAGCCTGTTTGGCATTCCTATTGGAGCTCTTAGCCTAGAGATACACACGCTCGCCGATAAGCTGTCTTGCTTGGGTTTGAATTCCGGCCCAGCTATAAACTACCGTCATCCTGGTGTTTCACAGGCAGGGCGAGGCATCAATTTGTGTGACATCCCTTGGACGGACATCAAACCGGACGTCCCATCTGCCGGCATGAGTTGGTGGGCGTTAAAGATCCCATGGTTTCCTTTATCGAAGAGTCGGCGAGTTATCGCCACCACCCTAAACAAATTACAAATTCCTGCCCCGACTTCCTGATTCGGAGTGGTAACCCATCCAGGGTTGTAGCTTTAACTTCTTCGGCAGCACCAATGCTCTGCATAGGGCACGGTACATCATGATGGTGATGATGATGATGATGATGCCTGGAGTACGTACATCATAATAATGGTGGGATTCCAGGTTGAAATCTCATATACTACACATGGAAACATTGCAAAAGGAAACACCGGACAGAGATTTGTTCTCGTGATGTCGTGGAAAGGTTTGTGAGAATGTTCAAATAGACTTATAGGTGCTCAAAGAGGAACAGACAAAAAGGAGCCGAGAATACTTATTCTAGATGAAAAGGGTTTAACATGTTTATCTTTCATCTACCAGACAAGTTTCAAAAACTGTAAACCTTATATCGAGCCAAGGCCATGATTGAATGAGTCCGCCGGCCGATAAAGGACACACGCTCACACATTCTCAGTTGTTCAAGATACAACAACAAACTACTGGAGAGTTCATAGAACACATAACCCCACACAGTCTTGAGAAACAAGGACATGGGCGGGGTTTGCGAACTGCAAATTTGATTGGTCGTGATGACGTAAAATGCCGAAATATTTTGTCCCAATTGTTCTTTGAAATTGCCAAAAAAGTGTTGCATGTTCTACAGAGTTGACGTATATAATTCAATTTCAAATAAAATTGAGATTTTAAAGGTTTGAGAAAAGAAAATTCCAGAAGTTTACCGCCGTTGATGCAGCGTCTTTTACACCACCCTATCTAACGCGTTACATTAGTTATTTGTGCCCATTTGTTGTGTCTTTTATGACATCTTTAAAAACAGTAAGTTTCCTGTTTGTAATGATTTTCAATTTTGTTTGACTCTCAGACAGAGTAGACATATCTCGCTCCTCTCTGGGCATGTGCAATCGGGATTAATTCAGAGCCAAAGTATTGTTAAAATACAAATTTGTTTTCCGATTCACGGTCAAAATAAAACATTCAATTGAAATATTAAATGTTCCTCGATCATAGACTGACATTTCCTGACAGGACAGACAAAGGTGAAGCAATTGCGTAACTCCACTTTTAGCCTCGCGTGCACTGGGTAAAAAGTCAACCGACACTAAAAGATGATGGGGGGAGAAGATAAACAAGAATGAAAACAAACTTCCATACAAAGACAATTTGATTGTTTTTTCTGGTTTTCCTTTTTAATTCTCTCAAGAGCTCGGTTGTTTCCACGAATTACCATTCCAAATTCAAACTGCAATAAAGAGTTAATTAAATGGAATGCAACAGTGTGGTTTGCTGCATGTGAAAGAACATTTCTTAGAGTTTTGACATATTTTTTTTAAATTTCCAGGTGTTTCCTGTGACAAGTGACGTCACATTTACTGCAAATGAGGTACCCATAAGAAAAAGCGGTGTTGCCTGGTTTATAGAGACCAAATTAGCGACGCAGGTGCAACAAAGTTTCAGGCCGACCTATGGAAGGCAGCCATCATCAAGAAAAATGATTCCTGAGTGCAACAACAAAATTTATGGAGATTGCTTAAATTGGAATGAAATTGGAAATTTATGGAGCATCCTGCGGAGAAAGGGGGCATGTCGGCCAAGCGCAAATGGTGAGGATGTTGAATACATTCCTAACCTAAGTCCTTTGTACATATTCCCCACAAGTCCATTCAGATTTGGACGATGAACTTCACAAATCCCCACAATAAAACTTTGATAAATGTCCTTTCACAGACATGAAAACAACTCGTTGTATCCCATTACATTATATATTTTTTTGCGTTTGAATTTGGAACAGTAATTTGT
>NC_136262.1:13575345-13702845 GCF_964187855.1 Myxine glutinosa
ATGCCGCCCCGCATCCAATGATGTCGCCCCTCAGCCAATGATGCCGCCCCTCAGCCAATGATGCCGCCCCTCAGCCAATGATGCCGCCCCTCAGCCAATGATGCCGCCCCTCAGCCAATGATGCCGCCCCTCAGCCAATGATGCCGCCCCTCAGCCAATGATGCCGCCCCTCAGCCAATGATGCCGCTCCTCAGCCAATGATGCCGCCCCTCAGCCAATGATGCCGCCCCTCAGCCAATGATGTCGCCCCTCAGCCAATGATGTCGCCCCTCAGCCAATGATGTCGCCCCTCAGCCAATGATGTCGCCCCTCAGCCAATGATGTCGCCCCTCAGCCAATGATGTCGCCCCTCAGCCAATGATGTCGCCCCTCAGCCAATGATGTCGCCCCTCAGCCAATGATGTCGCCCCTCAACCAATGATGTCGCCCCTCAGCCAATGATGTCGCCCCTCAGCCAATGATGTCGCCCCTCAGCCAATGATGTCGCCCCTCAGCCAATGATGTCGCCCCTCAGCCAATGATGTCGCCCCTCAGCCAATGATGTCGCCCCTCAGCCAATGATGTCGCCCCTCAGCCAATGATGTCGCCCCTCAGCCAATGATGTCGCCCCTCAGCCAATGATGTCGCCCCTCAGCCAATGATGTCGCCCCTCAGCCAATGATGTCGCCCCTCAGCCAATGATGTCGCCCCTCAGCCAATGATGTCGCCCCTCAGCCAATGATGTCGCCCCTCAGCCAATGATGTCGCCCCTCAGCCAATGATGTCGCCCCTCAGCCAATGATGTCGCCCCTCAGCCAATGATGTCGCCCCTCAGCCAATGATGTCGCCCCTCAGCCAATGATGTCGCCCCTCAGCCAATGATGTCGCCCCTCAGCCAATGATGTCGCCCCTCAGCCAATGATGTCGCCCCTCAGCCAATGATGTCGCCCCTCAGCCAATGATGTCGCCCCTCAGCCAATGATGTCGCCCCTCAGCCAATGATGTCGCCCCTCAGCCAATGATGTCGCCCCTCAGCCAATGATGTCGCCCCTCAGCCAATGATGTCGCCCCTCAGCCAATGATGCCGCCCCTCAGCCAATGATGTCGCCCCTCAGCCAATGATGTCGCCCCTCAGCCAATGATGTCGCCCCTCAGCCAATGATGTCGCCCCTCAGCCAATGATGTCGCCCCTCAGCCAATGATGTCGCCCCTCAGCCAATGATGTCGCCCCTCAGCCAATGATGTCGCCCCTCAGCCAATGATGTCGCCCCTCAACCAATGATGCGACCCCTCAGCCAATGATGCTACACCTCAGCCAATGATGCTACCCCTCAGCCAATGATGCTACCCCTCAGCCAATGATGCTACCCCTCAGCCAATGATGCTACCCCTCAGCCAATGATGCTACCCCTCAGCCAATGATGCTACCCCTCAGCCAATGATGCTACACCTCAGCCAATGATGCTACCCCTCAGCCAATGATGCTACCCCTCAGCCAATGATGCTACCCCTCAGCCAATGATGCTACCCCTCAGCCAATGATGCTACCCCTCAGCCAATGATGCTACCCCTCAGCCAATGATGCTACCCCTCAGCCAATGATGCTACGCCTCAGCCAATGATGCTACCCCTCAACCAATGATGATGATGATGCTACCCCTTGATGACCCATGACCCGTTGGGTCAATGTCAGTTTGAATAGATATGAGAATAGAACTAAAGTGAACGCTGGTCATCATCAGGGAGATTATTTGGGCCAGCAAGATGGGTGATGGGATAGTGGAATTTTTATCGATGTTGCATACGCCATCTTCCCTCGGTGTCAGAGGGATTTGGAACCTTGAGTGCGCTGTTCTTCCACCAGGCATGAGGGTAGCAGCTATGCCAGATGAGGCCACCGCAGGGGGCAACTTCTCCACTCGCTCTCACTTTAGTGAGAATCAGGTTAATAAGAAACGTCTTCCCTGTGCCTCCAGGCGCGTCAATGAAAATCATTGATGACTGATTCGTGCGGATGTTGCTATTCGCATCCATAGACGTGAGGTGTGATTCGTTGTCCGCGTCCGTAGCACCGTCGGAGGGTTGATACGACATTCTTCCTGCAAATAGTATTGTGTTTGTGCTATCGTTTTGCCGATCATCAAATGACAAATAAATTACATTGTGAAACTTAAAGATTTCAAATAAACCTATTTAAAGTGTATGCGCATATAAATAATTTAAAAAATCGAAGAAATATCTCTCGGTAATTTCCTGAAACATATTTTACTTCCAGGTAATAATGTTGAATGAAATGACGAAGATATATACTGTATGCCTGTTATTTTAGGCGGTGTATTTTCGTATATCAACGTGGCGCGATTTTTAAAATATATCTCTGCAATTTCCCGTGTGTGCGTGAATGTTCTCAATTATTTCTTTTACCGAGTCTAAAACCATCGATAAAAATGAAATCAGATGGCGACTTAGATTGAAGATAAAGGCATGAAACAGACTCAATGGCCTTGAAGATACAAGCCTTTCAGAATTCATTTCGTTCAATAAACGGAAACTTTCATCGGATTTTCTTCCCGTTTTTTTTCAACCGAGTCTAAAACTATGTTAGCGACTGTGAAAAATGAAATGATATATCGAATTTGATTTGAAATAAAACTGAGAGAGAGAGCAAGACACCACGGGCCTACAAAACAGGCCTCAAAGCTATGCGAGTTAATAAAATGGTGGATATTACTACTCTCTCAAAGGGGTAAGCCACGCCCCCAGACCGATCGAATGTTACATACAAACATGCAAGATTTCAATTTTATATATATATAATATATATATATATATATATATATATATATATATATATATATATATATATATATTGTAACGAATGTGGAAACGTTACAATGTGAACGTTACAAAAGTACGGTAACACCCTGTTAATGTAAATAATGGTCGCAGTCGGCGTCCTAGTTAATTGCATGAAACTTACACGCAGGTCACGATATATCTTTTAAATAGTGTATTTCCTTATTCCATGTAGGCTAAATATGTGTTTTCCCACTAGATTGACTTTGCATTGTATCAAACAAAATAAGCGTAGGCCCTTCCAATTTCCCCAAAACCTCCCTTCCAATTGCCTTCCGCATTTTGGCCGGTTTTCTTCAAACCACCATTGGCCACGAGGTAGGGTTGGGGAAGAAAGGCGTGTCTCCACCTCGTCATAAGAGGGAAGGAGTGAACCAGCCCTAACAGCCAATCAACACCGCGGTGAGTGACCCGGTAGGCGTGCCCTCGGAGTCGGCGGCTTGATTTCGCTCGAGGTGATAAAAGCGACTGTAAGGGACTGCTTTAAGAGATGACTGAGAGGCCTTGGGAGATGAGCAAAGAGACTGCACCAAGAGGCGGTGAGATGCGAAACGCTCCAAGCCAAAGAGGAGAGGTACTCGGCAAGGAAACCAGCTTTGGAGAGACGCGCTGAAAGGAGAGAGACGGCCCCACCCCAAGAAAAGGAGCAGGTGTGCCGAACCAGCGCGTGACGTCTACCGCAGTGGACACACGACGGAGGGTTTCCCGCCAAAACCGCGAGGAATTGCGAACTGCGGCCTCCCGACCTTGCCTCCCTCTCAAGCAATCCATCTCAAGTCTTACCTGCCTGCATTATCCCCTGTGTAAGTGTGAACGTCCTGTCCTACTCATTGTCTTGGGGTTAAGTAAGAATGAATAGTGTAAGTTAACGATTCGCTGTGTTACTGCTTCTTCCATCCATTGCTTGTGTGTGTATAATAAAATCTGTTCTTCCTCCGTATTCTTCTTCTTCTTCTTTTTCATTCTCTTTCGGTCGCTTTAGAGATTTCCCGATTGAATATCTGTGGGGCGATCTGGTCAACGTCGGGTGGAATCGGGTTTTAATCGGGGAGTAACTGTTCGGACGCGGTTAAATACACCACCGCTCGGTCAATATAACATCTAAAAGCCGCGTCTGTAACAATATATATATATATATATATATATATATATATATATATATATATATATATACAGGGTGATTGAAAAGTAACTCCCTATTTTAAAATATTTAGAAATTATTTATTTATTGTAATATTTTTCTCAAATTTTTAGTGTTTGTTCCTTAATGTATGAGAATTGAATCTTTGTTGGTTTTTTTTCAGATTATTTTTTGTTTGAAATTCGGAAGCCCTACAAACATGGCTGGACGTCTTACCCTGCAGGAGCGTGCCCAGCTAGTGGTATGAAGATTGGTCTGATCTCTTTAAAAATATCCTCTGGTCTGATGAAGCGGTATTTCACATCGGTGGGTTTGTGAACCGTCACAACTGCTATTACTGGGCAGGAGAAGATCCTCGTGTTATTTCTGAAAAAACGCAATATCGGCCCAAGGTAACGGTGTGGTGTGGAATGACTTAGGAAAGGATTGTAGGTCCCTTCATTCTTCGCGATACCATGAATGCCAAAAGGTACCTCACCATGCTGCAAGACGAAATCTGGCCAATTATCAGTGCTTCGGAGAATGTTGAAGATTTGATTTTCATGCAAGATGGCGCTCCTCCACATTTTGCTGTTGTTGTTCGTGAATGGCTGAATGCCCACTTCCCTGGGAGATGGATGGGTCGTCGTCGTCCGTATGAGTGGCCAGCCAGGAGCACTGACTTAACACCATGTGACATTTTTATTTGGGGTTGGGTAAAAGAGCAAGTCTACTTTTTTTTTTTTTTTTTTTTTTTGTATACAAGATTGAGGCTCGTGAAAGAGCTAACATTAATCACACAAAAAGACAAACCGACACACAAAACACAAAAAACAAGGGGAGCGGCAGACAAGATGGGGAGAGAGGGGGAAGGACACAAACACAACATTTGAGAGCAGGGACATCGGGAGGATTTGGGGGGAGGTGGGAGAGGAATAAAACATATTGTTGCGGAGATGAGGACTGTATTTTTTTGATTGTGTTGTATTGTGGTAAATTGGTGATGATTATTGTTTATTCTGCGCCCCTCTACCTCCGGAGCTGTGTAAAGGTGAAAGGGCATCCCATAATTAGACCACAAGCATACACATCAGCCAAATAATAGAATACCTCTGTTTGATAGTTATCTCTTATTATGTGTTTTTAGAGTAAGGCTGTGTCTCCCTCCCATTAATTGAAATACTCCATTGCACCAGTGAAAGAGATAGATTCCCTTCATTCCCACTCCCAACACTTCCATTCCCCCCTTTTCGTCAATTGCAATTCGCATTGCCAACTGCATGTTGGGCGGTTTTCCCTTCATCCGCCATTGACCACGAGGCAGGGTTGGGGAAGAAAGGCGGGTCCCCACCTCGTCAGAGAGGGGAGGAGTGAGCCGGCCCCACTCGACCAACCATGAACAAGGGGTTTGACTTGAGAGGGCGGGGAGAGAACGTTTGGGGGAGGTTCGCAAAGGTTGAGGGGCGGGGCCTATATAACCCACGGCGGGGGTGTTCCCAGGAGAGATGCGCTTTTGAGTGGAGACAAGGAGGGACGAAAAAGAGCTGGGTCATCAGAGCAAGAGTGCGTAAGGAGGAGAGAACCCGTCACGCCAGACCCCCCCACCAGCGCATCGGCTCCACCAAGCAGCTCCGACCCGTGATCCCGCGCACACGACAGGCCCGGTGGCATCAGTGGCCGTCGAGGTCCAGCCCGACGTCCCGTGCGGGATCAAGCTCCAGCCAGCTCCGTGCCGTCCCCCCCCCCCCCCCCCTCCAGCCACACACCTCCTTCCAGCAATCCACTCTGCAATTCCCCACGTGAGTCAGTGTCTTTGTTTGTTCTGTCCTGGGAATAAGTTAAGTCTGTATAACTATAAGCTAGTATTTGCACTGTGTCACCTGCGTCTTATGTGTTGTAAATAAACCTTGATTGCTCCTTTTTGCTTGTGTAAATAATAAATCCCATTACTCGTCTGTACGTCTTCCCGTTTTATTCCTTTTCCTCTTTGCATTGCGTCGTTTTCGTCTTTTCCCTCATTGAGCAGCTGCGGTGCGATCCGGCCAACGTTTGAGCGGGATCGGGTTCTAATCGGGGAGTAACTGTTCGGACGCGGTAATACCAACCGCTCGGTAAAATAACATCTTTAAACCGCGATCTGTAACAATTGGTGTCTGGGAGTGAGATTCGGGGCCCGAACCAAATTTTTAAAAACATCTAGAAAAAATTTGGTCAAAATTTGGAGCGGACGAAATTTGTTTTGTTTTAAAGCAAAACCCGAATTTTGAAATCGCGCCATGGCTGGTCAAGGCGACGGGATGCCGGTGGGAGAGATAGACGGGGTAGAATCGACCCAGGACCTCAGGGAAATGTATGTGGAGAAAATGGTGGAGGAGAGTAAAGAAGGTGTGGTTGAGGGGGTATCAGGTGCACAAAATGGCGCTCTCGCGCACGAGGTTTCAGGCGCGCAAAAAGGCGCCTCGCACGAGCGCGGGGTAGCCGCGCCCGCTGCGCAAATAGCGGGAATTGATGTGCGGGACCTCATGGCGCAGATTAATGCAACCATACTAATGGCAAATATGGGGCTAGAAGCAAAAATGGATGCTCAGGGTGAGCGAATGGGACAAATGGGAAACCAAATGGGGGAAATGAGGGACGAAGCGAGGGGTACCAATGCCCAAATCGGGGAATTAGACAAGAAATTTGAAGGGATGAAACATGGGTTAACGGGGGTGGAAAATAGAATGGCTGCCCAGGAGAATCAGATAGAGGGGATGAAAAATGGGTTAATGGGGCTAGAAAATAGGATGGAAGGCAAATTGCGGGAAATAGGGGAGCAATCCGCCCGAGAAATTAAACAAATGGGAGAGCAGATAGAGGAGGTGAAAATCGGGGTAGAAACCAAACTGGATGCTCAGAGGGATGAATTGGGACAGATGAGGGCGGCATCTACAAAAGAAAGGGAGGAGATGCAAGAGGAGATACGACGAGGTGTGAGTGAGGAGGTCTCGGGGCTACGCGAGGAGGTAAAGCGAGGTGAGAAGCGTATGGAGAAAGAGGTGAGGAATAATACGGCTAGGTTACAGGGGGGCATAGAGGATCTGACGAAGGGAGTAGAACAGCTGACAGTCGGACAAAGGGAACTAGCGGACCAAGTGGAAAAGAACACTGCAATAATCGGGGGGTTAAAAGCGACACAAAAGGACATAAAAAATGAATTAATAGCGACACAGAAGGAATGTCAGATGGTACATGAGGGGTTGACGAAGAAGTTGGAACAGGTGACAGAAGTAATAGAGACGAAGGACCGAGAGGTGAGGACGCACATAGAAACGGTTAAAGTGGCGTTAGAGGAAGAGATAGAGGGGGCGCACAGGGAGATGAAGGAGGTAAAGGAAAAATTAGAGGAGGTGGAAGAGGGGTGAGTGAAATTAAGAAGAGACGGAGGGAAACTAAGAGGGAGATAAAGGAGGAAGTCATGGAATATGTACAAGGTCTGTGTTCAAATCATGAGGAGGTGCTCACTAACCAAATAAAAAGTTTGCAGGTGGCAGAGGAGGTGCGACGACGAGGTACGGAGGTGAGTGGCAATGTATATGATGTGAGGGAGAGTCAGTCGGCTTGGGGGGTGGTGTAGACCCGGGTGTTCGTGAGGGACCAATGGTAAGAGGTATGACTGGTCCGGAGTGGATGGACAGGGGAGGTGTGCAAGGAGGGGTGGCTATGGGGAGCGAGGGGGTTGCTGGTGAGCAAGGATGTGGGGGTATGGCGTGGGTAGCGGGTTGCGGAGGGGCGACCCAGGCATCGACACCAGGAGGGGTAGTGTTTGGAGGGACGGGGGACGCGCGGGAGCCCCCCGGGAATAGCGTACTGTGGGAGCCCGAACGGGTTGGTCCCGCGTTGATCCCGCAAGGAGTGACACGCGGGGTCCGACCTTCGGGCGCCCACAAGGTCCCACTCGCGCCGTATGACGGCAAGAGTGATTTGAGGGCGTACCTGGCGCAGTTTGAGTACGTGTGTAAAGGCAACGGTTGGAATCCGGACTAAGGTGGAGTACACCTGGTGGGGCCACTGCATGGTGCAGCGGCGGAAGTGCTGACGGCTTTACCACCGGGTGCTCTCACCCTGCCAGCTCTCCGTGCGGCATTAATTAATCGGTTCGGCATTGAACAGCAAAGCGAGCTTGTTAAAGCCCAACTTGCGCAGCGAAAACGCAAGCCCCAGGAGACCATCGGGGAACTTGCTCACGATATTCGCCACGCGGTCGGGATTGCACACGCGGACATGGCAGCGAGTTCCCAGGAAAGCCTGGCGCTGGATCACTTTATTCAGGCCCTTCCGGATCTGGAGCTCCGGCAACAGCTCGCCATGTGGCGCCCGCAAACCATGAGTCAGGCGGCCGACGCTGCAGCCCGTTAGGAAGCAGCGAGGCCCCTGGCCCGGGGAGGCGAGCGCCACGCAGTGGCGGTGCGTCAGATGGGGCCCGCCCCCGACGGGGGCCCTGACCTGGAGAGCATGGTCCGGAGGTTAGTGGATCGGCGCCTGGCGGGACCTGGACCATGGCAGGCGGCCCCAGCGGTGGCACCCGGTAGTCCCCGACAGAGTACCCCAATTCGGACATACAGGGGGGGGGGATTTGGAATACCGGAGGCAAGCACCTTACCAGGTGAGGTGCTCTAATTGTGCTCGGATGGGTCACCGTGCATGGGAGTGTCGAGCTCCGCGCCGGGACGTTTCCCGCCAACCGATGCCCTCAACTCCGCCCCGTATAGATCGGCCTAGCCGACCTCAGACACCCCCCCGCCAGGGCCCGGGAAACTAGAACGTGCCAGGCATGCAGGGCGGTGTTCGGCAGTAGGGGATGGGGAGAAGCCCTCGTTGACGCGACAGGTCATTCATTGTGGCCGAATTGGGACGGGTAGTTTGACAATTCGGTGCAAAATTGCCGGCGTGGGGGTAGACGCCGTGGTGGACACGGGAGCCAGCGCCACGATCATCAGCCCCGTGGTCCTTAATTCGAGTGCAGACGGCTGGGGTAAAATCCAGCGTCTGGAAAATCATAGTTTGCAGTTGGCTACCGGGGCAACGGCTCCGATCATAGGGCGTGGTTTTGTGACCCTCAAGTTGGGATCGGTAAAGCAAGAGATAGAGGTTTGGGTGGCGGAGGTGTGCGACCCATGCTTAATAGGGTTGGATTTGTTGACTGCCAGCGGTTGTAAAATCGACTTGAGTCGGGGGATCCTGCGATGGGGAGTGGAAGAGCTACCATTGGAGGGGGTGAGCACAGCCGAGAGGGTGGAGCTGGAGGCTCCTGAGGCCGTGACCATCCCTCCGGGGGCCGAGGCCATCGTGCCGGCCCGATGGTCAGCTCGCCCGACATGGCAGGAATCCTGCGGCCTGGTCGAACCGGTGGCAGCGCTATCCATACCTGGTTTAATCGTGGGCCGTACCCTTGTAAAAACGGACGGGCCGGTAGTGGCCGTCCGAGTAATTAATATTTGCACAGAACCACGCACTATAGTGAGGGGCACGAAGGTAGCTGGCTGCACCCCAGTTAGAGAAGTCGCGTCAGTGAGGGGCGAGAACGTCCAGCCGAGCCGGCCCCAGGGGGAGCCTTCAATAAGTTCTAGGAATTGGCCCGATCCCATTTGCGAGATGGTAAATCGCAGTAGTGTAGAGTTGGGAGGTACCCAGAGGGAGGCCTTACACAAACTGGTTGGGTCCCATTTGGACCTCTTCTCCTTGTCCACCGAGGATATTGGACGTACGGGCCTGGTGAAACATCAGATCCACACCGGTGAGGCCCGGCCTATTCGTCAGGCCGCCCGACGGCTCCCTTGGAGCAAGAGGGCGGAAGCTGACGAGCAGGTTGAAAAAATGCTCGACGCAGGTGTGATCGAGCCCTCGGGAAGTCCTTGGATGTCACCTGTTGTGCTGGTCAAAAAGAAGGATGGGACCACGCGGTTCTGCGTGGACTATCGCCAGCTAAACAACGTGACACTCAAGGACTCATATCCCCTGCCAAGGATTGATGACACCCTCGATGCCGTTGCGGGCTCAAATTGGTTCTCAACTTTGGACCTCAAGAGTGGGTATTGGCAGGTGGAGATGGATAGGGCAGGGAAGGAGAAAACAGCATTTTCCACAGGTAAGGGACTGTATCAGTTTACTGTGATGCCGTTTGGTTTGTGTAACGCCCCCGCCACCTTTGAAAGATTGATGGAACATGTACTAGGCGGCATGCCATGGCAATCATGCCTGGTGTACCTGGATGACGTCCTAGTACATGCCAAAACGTTCCCCCATGCAGTAGCTAATTTGGACCAGGTGTTCGGGTGCCTCAGACAGGCAGGGTTGAAGCTGAACCCGAGTAAGTGCACTTTGTTTGCAAGAGAGGTGGCCTATCTAGGTCACGTGATCGGCCGCGAGGGGGTAAAAACGGACCCAGACAAAATTAAAGCGGTGGAGGAGTGGCCCGCACCACGTACCATCAAGGAGGTGCGGGGATTTTTGGGACTCTGCTCCTACTACCGGCGCTTTGTGGCGAAATTTGCGGAGTTGGCCCGTCCCCTCCACCGGCTTACGGAGAAGGGGACGCGATTTAATTGGACACAGGAGTGCCACGAGGCCTTCCAAAAATTGAAGGGGTGTCTAACATCCGCACCCCTTCTAGCTTACCCCACTAGTAACGGGGCATTTACCCTGGACACGGATGCGAGCCAGGAAGGATTGGTCGCAGTTTTGTCTCAGACACAGGAGGGCGTGGAGAGAGTGATTGGTTACTATAGTCGGGCCTTAAGTAGGCCCGAGCGAAATTATTGCGTCACTCGCAAAGAGTTATTGGCTATGCTGGCTGCCATGAACCATTACGGGCGGAAATTTTTGGTTAGAACTGACCATTCCTCCTTGCAATGGCTCCTTCGGTTCAAGGAACCGGAGGGCCAAATTGCAAGGTGGTTGGAAAAGTTGCAGCAGTACGATTTTGATGTGGCCCATAGGGCCGGGAAGGCCCATGGTAATGCGGACGCACTCTCTCGGCGTCCTTGTCTGGGGGAAAACTGCAAATTTTGTGCGAGACACGAGGAGAGGGAGCAATTGGGCGATTCTGCCCCGATTCTCGTCGTCCGGGCAACCCGGGTGAGAGGGCCAATTTTGCCACTAACCGCGGACGAGGAATTTGGAGATTTGGCATGGAGCACGGCCCAGCAGGAGGATCCTGTCCTTGGGCCGGTGTTCAATTGGGTCAAATTGGGGCAAAGACCAAAGGGGGAAGAGGTCACCCCCCTCGGGGCGCAAACAAAGGCGTATTGGGCTCAGTGGCAGACCCTGGAATTGAAAGGCAACATCTTGTATCGCAAGTGGGTGGAGGTTCCCTCTGATAGAACTTCCTGGCTGGTGATAGTCCCTGACAAATTCAAGAACGTCATATTGCAACAGGTGCATGGTACCCGCTCCGGCGGCCATTTGGGCAGGACAAAGACAATATCTCGGGTCCGCCGGAGGTTCTATTGGGTGAATATGGGGCGCGACATACAGGACTGGTGTCGGAGATGCGACGCCTGTTCTGCCAAAAAGGGACCAGCACGGAGGATGAGGGCCCCCCTTCAATTACATCAGGTGGGGGCCCCCCTTGAGCGGGTGGCTATGGATATTCTAGGACCGCTGCCCCGCACCCGCCAAGGTAATAAGTATATCCTCGTTGTAATGGACTATTTCACCAAGTGGCCGGAGGCCTATGCCCTCCCCAACCAAGAAGCAGGGGTGGTAGCACAGGCCTTCGTAGAAGGATTTGTATGTCGGCACGGGATTCCACAGGAGCTGCACACCGATCAGGGTCGAAATTTTGAAAGTCAATTGCTAAAAGATGTGTGCAGACTCCTGTCAATTCGGAAAACCAGGACCACGCCCTTGCGGCCACAATCTGACGGGATGGTGGAAAGATTCAATCGAACATTGATCCAACAACTGGCATTGTTCACCACCACCCGTCAGGATGACTGGGACGAACATCTCCCGTACCTGTTGATGGCCTACCGAACTAGCCAGCACGGGGCCACCGCATGCAGTCCAGCGTTGCTTATGTATGGGCGGGAGTTACGGGCTCCCGCCGACTTGCTATGCGGTCCCGTGCCAGACACCACGGACACACCGCCGAGGGAGGGTTACGCACGTCACCTGGAGGAAGGCATGGAGTGGGTCCATGCCTTCGCCCGCCGCCAGCTCCATCTGGCGGGGGCCAAGATGAAGCGCAGGTACGACGACCGGAGCCAGGGGAGTCAATACGCTCCGGGGATGAAGATTTGGTTCTTTAATCCCCGGAGGCGGAAGGGAAGGTGCCCAAAACTCACCTCCCCCTGGCAAGGCCCAGGAGTCGTCCTGTCGCAAATCTGTGACGTGGTCATTAAGATCAAAATGGGGCCACGGACCCCCCCTCGGATCGTCCATGCCGACCGGATAAGACCTTATGCCGGCGAGCAGGCGCCCTCATGGATCGCCTCGGCTCTAGATGCCGAGGCAGGACCCAGTACCTCTTGCGACGGGGGCTCGTAGCGTCAGAGGACTGGGGGGATGGTAGTGAGAGATGCCCCGCTGTGGTGGGATGGCAACGCTGTCATCCCTCACAGAAGGGTGGGGGGCAAATGCGCACTAGCTTATGGGGTTGATGGCAGTGAAAACTAGCCCGGGTGGGTTAGGATATATCGTGTGTAGGGATCTAGCAAAGATGACATTAGGTAACGTTAAGTTTAGTTAGTGACAAGGATACCTGTAGTGGGGACGCAGGTAGTTTAGTGTGGATGATAATGACGTGGGAGCGCAATAGTTTAAAGGGACGACTGGGAAGCGCAAGTTTCAGAGGGGAGTAGTTAGCTGAGATGATGCCGTGTGTTTGAGGATTGAACAGGTGTGATTGCACAGGTGTGCAACTGAACAGGTGTATGGAGCAGTGTATGAGTGAGTAATGGTGAGGTGTGTTGTGTTGACCAAATGGTCCAGGAAGAGGGGGAGGGTGCAGGTGGCACCAGGTGTGATTGCACAGGTGGGCAACAACAGGTGAATGGAGAATGGTTGTGTGAAATAAATGGTTGTATGGAATAAATGGTATGGAGTATTGGAATGGATGGTCGTGGAGTGAGTATGGTGGAAATTGTGGAGTGGAGTGGATGGTACGAAGGTGTGAATGGGGGAAGAGTGGACCCCCATCACGGATACCCGGGGCGGGTAGTGTAAGTGTTAGGTAGAGGGTACAGGTAAATTGTGGTTGGATATTGGCATCTGTGGTGCGGGTGAAAGAATGGTCTTTGGATGGGTGCATTAGTGTTGTGGAAATGGCTGGGCGTGTAGCCTGTTAGTGTGTGTAGTTGGTTGGGCGCTCTACCACTGTGAGGATGTCGGCCAGGTGAGGCCGCAGGTGGGCTCTGGGAGCCGGTAGTAGTTGTTGTGGATGGGGCCCGAGGATCCGGAGGACGGACCCGGGTAGCCCAGTGCCAGAGGGCACCAAGGGGTGACAGAGCCAGGAGAGGGCCTTCCCCAGTTAGTTAGGTTAGGGTGAGGAGCTAGGTAAGCTCGGGTGGCAACTGCAGTGGTGGAGGTGTGCAGGTGGGTAGACCTGCTGGGAGAGCTACACGTCGCAGCCCAGAAATTGTGCGAGGGCACCGGGAGATGAATCGGGGGCGTGAGACCCCAAATTGAGAAGCACCACAGTTTGGTCAATGGGAATTGGTTTTTAGAACCCATAGTGTAAGTTGGCCAATGGATTGGCAGGGAGAGACCCCGGGTAGTGTAAAGTGTGTTAAAGTCATTTAGAGGATAGTTAGGAAGAAGGATCTCCTCGCACCATCTGCATCCACTCACCTGAGGTGACAGGTACTCCGCACCATGCCATGTTTAATTATTTTTACTGTGCAAATGTTTGGATTGTGAGACGCATCATGACGTGGGTGTGACATTGTGCTTTGATGTTCCATCTCTGCCTCCTTATGAGGATTGATGATGAATTTGGTGATGGCAAATTTTGAAGTAGAGGGATTGTGGAGACGAATTTGGTATAGAGGAAATATGGGGAAGACGTGACAGTAGTGACGAATTTGTAAATGTGTAGATTTTTGTACATATGGGGTAAGGGCAAGGGTAGGGTAGGTGACAGGGGGGTGACGTACGGTAGGGACGAGCTTTCTCACTTTGCCCTCCGTACGCATTTCGCCTTGCATTGCCTTATTGATGTGTACCCTTGTGACCTTACCCCTCGCTCAATTGTCTTTCCCCTTTTGTCTCCCACATGACCTGTGCGCCACTGGGTGCCGAGGGGAGCGTGCGTGGGTCGGCCATTGTGCGCCCGAAATTCCCAGAACCAGCTGTCTGCATCGATGCACCACATTATGGACCACATGTCTGTGGCCGAGCACCACCTATGGACCCCATGGGTTGGGGCATGGCCCCTCTGCTGGCACCGGCCATGAGGGCCCGAAATCTTGCTGGCGGACCTTGGCCACAGGGCACCGATGCCCCACAGGTGAACCACACGTAGTCGGCCCCTGTGGGCCATAAATAAAATAAAAACGGACACGTTAGGTGCATTCTTTTATTGCAAATAGGCCGCCAGCAAGGGAAGATGACAACACCAGGAAAATAATAATAACCAGCAGAGGGAGCCGAAGAGCAAGAGATCACCTGCAGGGTTAGGGGTTGTTGGCTTATTTTTATTGAAGAACAATGGTGACTGCACCGATTGGTGCTTGAGGGTGCTTGTATTGGTGCGTTTTTGGGTGCTTTCATGGTGCGTCGATGCAGAGCAGACTGTCTCCCCCCCAGAAAGAACAATTACAGGTCCTGGGTTAGTTTTGTAAATAAAAATAGCGTCATTGTAAATAATGCTTCCCACCATCAGTGTATAGTTTGAAGACCATTCCGCAATTCGGTTAACTGTGGGCGTAAGTCTGTTAGGCAGGGTGCAATGGAGCAGCGGGACACATTTATTTATGTTTTAAAACTGTCGCACTCAGGGTCAGGTTAAAAGTAGAGGGAACTACACCTACGTGTCACACTAAAAATAAAAGTTGTAGGCCTGGGACGTGCCTAAGAGGAGGAGGGTGCAGTGTTGCGGAGATGAGGACTGTATTTTTTTGATTGTGTTGTATTGTGGTAAATTGGTGATGATTATTGTTTATTCTGCGCCCCCCTACCTCCGGAGCTGTGTAAAGGTGAAAGGGCATCCCATAATTAGTCCACAAGCATACACATCAGCCAAATAATAGAATACCTCTGTTTGATAGTTATCTCTTATTATGTGTTTTTAGAGTAAGGCTGTGTCTCCCATTAATTGAAATACTCCATTGCACCAGTGAAAGAGATAGATTCCCTTCATTCCCACTCCCAACACTTCCATTCCCCCCTTTTCGTCAATTGCAATTCGCATTGCCAACTGCATGTTGGGCGGTTTTCCCTTCATCCGCCATTGACCACGAGGCAGGGTTGGGGAAGAAAGGCGGGTCCCCACCTCGTCAGAGAGGGGAGGAGTGAGCCGGCCCCACTCGACCAACCATGAACAAGGGGTTTGGCTTGAGAGGGCGGGGAGAGAACGTTTGGGGGAGGTTCGCAAAGGTTGAGGGGCGGGGCCTATATAACCCACGGCGGGGGTGTTCCCAGGAGAGATGCGCTTTTGAGTGGAGACAAGGAGGGACGAAAAAGAGCTGGGTCATCAGAGCAAGAGCGCGTAAGGAGGAGAGAACCCGTCACGCCAGACCCCCCCCCACCAGCGCATCGGCTCCACCAAGCAGCTCCGACCCGTGATCCCGCGCACACGACAGGCCCGGTGGCATCAGCGGCCGTCGAGGTCCAGCCCGACGTCCCGTGCGGGATCAAGCTCCAGCCAGCTCCGTGCCGTCCCCCCCCCCCCCCCTCCAGCCACACACCTCCTTCCAGCAATCCACTCTGCAATTCCCCACGTGAGTCAGTGTCTTTGTTTGTTCTGTCCTGGGAATAAGTTAAGTCTGTATAACTATAAGCTAGTATTTGCACTGTGTCACCTGCGTTTTATGTGTTGTAAATAAACCTTGATTGCTCCTTTTTGCTTGTGTAAATAATAAATCCCATTACTCGTCTGTACGTCTTCCCGTTTTATTCCTTTTCCTCTTTGCATTGCGTCGTTTTCGTCTTTTCCCTCATTGAGCAGCTGCGGTGCGATCCGGCCAACGTTTGGGCGGGATCGGGTTCTAATCGGGGAGTAACTGTTCGGACGCGGTAATACCAACCGCTCGGTAAAATAACATCTTTAAACCGCGATCTGTAACAATATGAACACTGCAAGGACTCTGGGGTGAATTACCAGGGGTAGAAAAGATCAAGGTTTTCGATGGGGGAAGATAAGAGATGGTGGTGAACAGCTGTTTTAAAGACCTGGAGGGAGGAGTGGGATTGAAGGGAGTGGGGGAGTTTGTTCCAGAGGCGGGAGAAAAGGGGAATGAAAGAGTGAAGGTGAGCAGAGAGCCTAGACTTTGGCAGTTTAACCATAAGAGGGTTGCAGGCAGATCTTGTGCGACCTGAAGGAATATTGGGGGGACAGAGCACAGAGAGAGCTGGGGGAGCAAGGCCGGAGAGGAGTCGGTAGAAGACAGAAAGACCACCAACCTGCCTGCGGTGAGTGAGTGAAAGGCCCTCGGAGTTGACTACATCGCAGGAGATTCCAATGATTCTGAAAGCTTTGGCCTCAACAGCGTGAAGCCGAGCAAGGTGTGAGGCAGGCGCACCAGCCCAGAGGGGGGAACAGTATTCCATTGAGCTGCGGATGAAAGCCTTGTATGTGGTGAGGAGCTCAGGTGTGCCAAGGAAGGACTTCGCACGACGGAGGATGCCCAGTCGGCGACTGGCTTTGGAGGCCAGCTTGGAAATGTGGTTTTCCCAAGAAAGATCATGGCAGATAGTGAGACCCAAAAGCTTGAGCGACAGAACTTCTTGGAGAGGATTGTTGAGAAAGTAGATGGGAGGGTTGTCCAGTCGGTCCTTTTGGAGAGACATTCATTGTAAGAGTGTGAGATTTGACTGTACCAAACCAACGACTTTGGAAGAACTTGAAGGGCGAATACGAGAAGTTATGTCTTCCATCCCACAAGAGTTCCTGGTGAAATCAGTTGACGCGGTTCCCGGGCGGCTTGAGAAGCTGGTGGCGAATTCTGGTGCCCATATCGAATTTTAAATAAAACTTCATGCTATACGCTTTCTTCTTATATCCATTTCTTGTAAAAATTATAGTTAAGAAATAAATTATAAGTATTTTAAAATAGGGAGTTACTTTTCAATCACCTTGTATATATATATATATATATATATATATGTATATATATATATATATATATATATATATATATATACGTATATATATATATATATCCCTTATCACAGGGAAAAGGCACCCATTTTGTAATGAAAAATGCTCTTAATGTTTTTACCTCTGCCACCAAAGGTGGAGGGAGGTCATGTTTGCGCCCTCATCTGTTTGTCTGTCTGTGAGCAGGATATCTCAAAAAGTTATGGATGGATTTGGACGAAGTTTGATGGACATGATGTGTGTTTGACAAGGACAAATTGATTATATTATGGTGAAAATCCAGATCTGGATCTGCACACGATAATTATTTTTAAGCGATTCTTCACTACCGGTATCGAGTTGTTTGGGTTAGGGTTAGGGCCAAAAACGATATATTAGTCAGGTTCACTATGTTTTTTCGTTCAAAATCATGGTAGATTAGCAAACCTATACATTTTTGGAAACGTTATTACATGGAAAATCTGAAAATCAATGTTTACATTTGCCAATTTCGACCAATTCGATTCGACCAATTCGACCAATCGACCAATTCCATTCGACCAATTCGACCATTCGACATTCGACCAATCGCTTCGATCGACCATTCGACCATTCGATCGATTCGATTCGATTCGATTCATCGAATTCGATTCGATCGACCTTTCCACCAATTCGATTTGCCAATCAATTTGACCGACCTTTGCTTGTGTGGAACGGACTGTGAAAACGATGCGGACTATATTGTCGGATACGACACACAGGACAGTGATGCGAACTCTAAATGGCATATTCTGTAATCGTGTATGTTTGATGCCATTGACTGCCTGTGTAGATGTGAAGTTATACTGACTGCATGTGTAATTGTGTATATATGATTTTGCTGACTGCCTGTGTATGTTTGGTGATATGAATTATTGTGACACATTGTGATGTTATTAACTGCCTGTACAAAATGATAACATGTATTTGATTATGCAACTTATCGCGAATATAAAGAGACAGTATTTTGCAATTCAAAACCTTTGATTCGTGTCTTACCATTCCCCATAGCACTAATTTGATACTTTCATTGGATTCCTTGTCCCTGAAAATACAGGTTTAGTATATTTTAAAAAGTTTTTAGGGTAATTAGAGGCAGAAATAGAACAAAATATGTATTTTACAGTGGCCATTTTGAAAATCCAAAATGGCCGCCATACAGGTATCTCTCCAAATGTAAACATTGATTTTTAGTTTCCTTATGCTATAACCTTTCCAAAAATGTATAGGTTTGCTAATCTACCATGATTTTGAACGAAATATAATTTATTGACATAGTGAACCTGACTATATAGCATGATATTTCACAAAGTTGTGGATGGATCATGACAAAACTTGGAGTACGAGTTGGGTAGGTAACAAGAACGAGCCGATTAAAACAAGATCCAGGTCCGGCCTACCATTGGAATACTGAACATAAACTAGTTTTGTTTTGCCTCCTCCCACCCCCAATCCTGAAAATTAAAGGTACCTGATGTAGGTGTTCCTACGATTAATTTTGCAAATGTTTATTTTTACTATAACATGTGGATGTCGTTTCCTGCATTGACAATTATTTAATTTTACTTTGGCAATTGAAATTTGTTGAAAAGCTTGATAAGTACACAAGTATCTTCTGAAAATGTTTACGTGACAGACGAACACATCTAACTATTAATAAATTGATGAGAATGCACAGGAATTGACATTACGCTCAACAACACCATTTGCTTTCGAGAATACATAAGGTTGTGGATCATATTTATCTCAAGGGTCACACCCATGATTCATGAGACCATAAATGAAGCATCATGAAAGCACGGAAAAAAGGTACTCCAAGAAATGTACAGACAAAGTTGAGTTCATTTTAACTATTGGAGCTCTCAGTCCGCCGCTCTGTTGCTGCCTTAAGCCTTTTCTGTCGATATTACCATGGAATGTGCTCTGAGGGTCTTTCACAGGTTGTTCCACCTGTGCATATTTTCAGTCGCTCGACACGTTTCGTAGTTTTTTCCCATTCATACACTGAATCTGTCCCGAGGTGTAAGACTATGAGGTATTATTCTAGTGTCCCCCCCCGCACGGCATCACTCTGGAACAGTTTACCTGCATCCTGCTTTCCCCTCTACCCCAACCAACTCAATTCAAGAGGAATGTCAATAGATTCCTCCTTTCTGTTTAATATCTATACTTTTCTTTCCTTTACATAGCCCTCACCTCGAGTGGCCGTGTAAGCTTTGTGGTGGGAAAAATCCCTTAAAAAATAATTTTTTTATAGCGCCGCTCGAAAACAAACAAGAAAGAGCAATCAGAGATTGCAGACCCTCGCGACGACGTGTTTTCAGTGTTTTTTAAAGGCTTTTATGTTAAAAGAAATATGGCGGCCGAACCACGTCACCAATGACGTCATCGTTTTTGTTTTTTTTCTTCCACCAATTTATCCCTAGATTCTGCTCAATAAATGTCATCTTGATCGGATGACGTTTTGTACTTGTCGAATTACGACATCATAATGGAGGCACCTATGACATCATCATTAACATGTGTTATTCCACATGTAGAGTTCTTTAGAATGAGCCATGTCTCAATTTTTTTTTAAATATCAATTTGCACCTCCATATTTTTTATATGGAGGTGCAAAGTTTTTTGGTTTTTCCAACATGGCGGCCGAATCACGTGATCGATGACCATAATTTTCAAACTATATGCAACAACGGTGTTAGATATTTATAAAAGTTCACATCGATAGAGTAACCGGTTTCAGAGATATAATTATTTAATATTTTCCTTCAATCAATATGGCTGCAACACCATGTGACCAATGATGTCATAAATTTAATATTTCAATGCAAATGCGTCATAAATCATGTGCATGCAATTTCAGATTTTTAGGATAAGGAATTCGATTTAAACATTTTTGCCTGGTATACCACTTCACCTATGATGTCATCATTATCATGCTTTTGTTCCCCATTGGGAGTACTTGACAATGTGCCAAGTTTCAAATTTTTCCATTCAGTAGTTTCTGAGAAATAATTTTTAAATCATTTGCATTTAATCCAAGATGGCTGCCATACCACGTGACCTATGACGTCACAATTATCATGAAAACATTCTGCATGGGTGTCACTCCTACCCTGAAAGTTTTGTCTCAATCGGACATGTGGTTGCTGAGAAAAACGAGGTTTAGCCCGGACGGATGGACGGACAACCCCAAAACCATAAAAATAAAAACCCATCCGAAACATGTTTCAGGAAGATCCTTTTCTCCTCTTGAGTATCAGAATCCACATCCGGCTGATAACTGCAGCCAGAAATAAATGACAAGACACCTCGAGGACCCAGTCTACCTCTAGAAATGAGGCTTAAAAATAAACAGCCAAAGCTGGTTTAAACAAAGACTCAAGGGAATCACAAAATGTGGTATTTGAAGACAGGTTGTCTCGTAATCCAATGAAACCAGAAAGGAACTCTTCCAAGAAGCGACAGTCCAAGTCAGTCTTCCTCAGATTAATTTTGGAGGAGAAGGCCAAACCAAATCGGTAGCATAGCAACAGAATTGGTGACAAACACCTGCAGATCATCACCTTCAAGTGCTCCTAGTGGATCGCAGGTACACAGACCTCAGAGAAAGATGGATCTACTCAGTGTGCATGGAAAGGGTTCCATACAAAGGACGACAAGCACAGGTGATAACTATCCTGGACCCCAAAAGTGACTGGAAAAGCCCAGGACAGACAGTTATTGACCAAAACTCAGCCTCAACATCCTTCTACATCCGGCCGACCCAATACAATATGTTTGGTCAAAAGGCAAAATGGTCCAAAGCAACCACAATATATTAATGCAACATCCTGCCAAAGGCCTTTTCCTGGTCCAAACTCTAAATCCTTAGTGGGAGGCCCCTCTCCTCCACAAACTGGGTCTCCTCTTGGACCAAGCCAGATAGCCCTAATTAACATGAATTCATTAGCAGCAGACTTAATATACTCTGCACTGTTAATTGCATATTGATGAAGTGTTAATTAACTCATGAACCACTTTTGACTTGCACAGGATAATAGCGGCATAATGTGGCCCAGTGGGCAGTTGTTGGAGGGGGGGGGGGGGGGGGGGAATGGGAGGGCGGTCAAAAACACTAGAAGAGCGACTTCGAAACAAGGAGAAAGTTTGCTTCCTTGAACATTACATTTGATTGTTATTATACATCTCATATTATAAACTTCACAAGGTGTAATGCATCATATACACATATACATACACACACATATACATACACACACACATATACATATACACACATATACACACACACACACACACACACACACACACACACACACACACACACACACACACACACACACACACTTCTCATTTCTCCATTGAGGTTTTGACCCTTTCAGTCCAGAACCTCTCCAAATATTGGGTCCGCATCAGCAAATCCATGACGTCACCTATGTGCATACAGTGGGTCCACCGAGCAATAAAACCTCAGTGTTCAAACTTTTTATTTGCAGCATATAGTTTTACCTGCAGATGTGTGGTGTTAAATGGTTTCATGTACTATCATCCATTCACAATTTTCCTCGGAAATTACATTATATAACGATACATGTAGTGGTGTGTAAAAGCCTGGTGTTGGCTGAGCGGTTAGGGTGCCGGCTTGGGATCCCAGGATCCTGAGTTCGAATCCCGGTCGATCGCTGAATTAACACCAGGGGGGTTGACTCAGCCTGTCATCCTTCCGAGGTCGGCAAATTGAGTACCAGTTCACTGGTAATTCCCTGTGTGTCGCAAGAGGCGACTAACAGGGTTGGCGGCAGGAAGGGCATCCGGCCATAAAACATTGCTTCAAAAAGGGGACCATGGTGCCCGAAAAAGGCCAACCCCTGCTCTGCGGGGAAAAATGGCCTCTAAAGGTGGTCACGTGTAGTGGTGTGTACCCCGGTTTAGAATAGGTACATTGCATCCCTGCATGTCATAAGAGGCGACTAAAAGGGTTGGCGTCAGGAAGGGCATCCGGCCATAAAACATTGCCTCAAAAAGGGAACCATGACAATTACAACAACATATGGGCAGGGTACAGCCCAAAGTACCCAGTAGGGCACCCCACTCCCTCTCGTCAAAACTCAAGATAAGGAACCCGATCAAAGCAAAGGTGGAAATCACTCCATTTATGACGAAACGGTTAGGGTGCCGGCTAGGGTCCAAGAAGTTCTGTCGCTCAAGATTTTGGGTCTCACTATCTGCCATGATCTTTCTTGGGAAAACCACATTTCCAAGCTGGCCTCCAAAGCCAGTCGCCGACTGGGCATCCTCCGTCGTGCGAAGTCCTTCCTCGGCACACCTGAGCTCCTCACCACATACAAGGCTTTCATCCGCAGCTCAATGGAATACTGTTCTCCCCTATGGGCCGGTGCTCCTGCCTCACACCTAGCTCGGCTTCACGCTGTTGAAACCAAAGCTTTCAGAATTATTGGAATCTCCCGCGATGAAGCTATCTCTGAGGGCCTTTCACTCACTCACCGCAGGCAGGCAGGTAGGTGGTCTTTCTGTCTTCTACCGACTCCTCTCCGGCCTTGCACCCCCAGCTCTCTCTGTGCTCTGTCCCCCAAATATTCCTACAGGTCGCACAAGATCTGCCAGCAACCCTCTGATGGTTAAACTGCCGAAATCTCGGCTCTCTGCTCACCTTCACTCTTTCATTCCTCTTTTCTCCCGCCTCTGGAACAAACTCCCACACTCCCTTCAATCCCACTCCTCCCTCCAGGTCTTTAAAACAGCTGTTCACCACCATCTCTTATCTTCCCCCATCCAAAACCTTGATCTTTTCTACCCCCGCTAATTCACCCCAGATCCACCTTGTTTGAAATTCCAACTTCTTTCCTGGAAGTCCTGGCAGTGTCCATATGTATTATACCTCTCCCACCGCCCCCTTCCCATGCCCCCCCCCCCCCCCCCCAAAGCCCTCGCCCTCTCTCAGATCTCTCGATGTCTCCATGTCTCCATGTCTCTCGGTCCCTGCTCTCAAATGTTGTGATTGTGTCCTTCCCCCTCTCTCCCCATCTTGTCTACCGCTCCCGATGTTATATGTTTTATGTGTCGGTTTGTCTTTCTGTGTGATTAATGTTCGCTCTTTCACGAGCCTCGATCTTGTATCCAAAAAAAAAAAAAAAAAAAAAAAAAAAAAAAAAACAACAACGTCTGATGCCCCACGTGGAGATCGGTTTCTGAGGTTTGGGACATGGAATGTAGGGACAATGACAGGGAGATCACGAGAAGTGGTGGAAGTATTGGTCAGAAGAAGAGTGGACATATGTTGTGTGCAAGAGATGACATGGGAGGGAAGTGGTGTGAGAATGGTGAAGGGTAGGCAGGGACAGAAATACAAGTTTATGTGGCAACGGTGCCCGGAGGGCGTGCATGGCGTTGGTGTCCTGTTTTCTGAGGAGTTTGTAGACAGTGTGATGAGAGTGGGTGATAGGTTGATGATGGTGAAAATGATGATTGGAAAGCACTTGGTGAACGTCATCTCAGGATATTCTCCACAGGTCGGTCGGAGCGATGAAGAGAAGGACAAGTTCTGGTCTGCAATAGAGAAGCTGATGGAAAACGTGAAAGATGAGGAAGTTGTTGAGGTAGGAGGAGACCTAAATGGACATGTGGGAAGGAGTATAGACGGTTTTGAGGGAGTTCATGGGGGTTACGGATATGGTGTGAGGAATGGAGAAGGTGAAAGGATTTTGGAGTTTGCTGATGGAGCTGATTTGTTGATTTCTAATACTCAGTTCCAGAAAGAGGACAATAAGCTTGTTACATACACGTCAGCTGGGTCGACGACAACCGTTGACTACCTGCTGGTTTCACAGCACCACTTGGTTGTTTGTGACATCAGGATGACAGGTGCGAGGAGAGCTCAGTGGGTGAAGTACAAACCGAGAATGAAGGTGTGGAGGTTGAAAGAGGTGACAGTGAGGGAGGCATTAAAAGAGAGGCTGAGTAGGGTAGAGGATGATGTGGTTGAGCTTGAAAGTGGTTGGATGTCAATGAAAGATAGTCTGTTGGGAGCCGTTGGTGAGGTATGTGGATGGACAAAAGGACCACCGAGGCACTCGGAAACATGGTGGTGGGATGATGAAGTTGGAAAGAGGATTGACGAGAAGAGGAAGAAGTTCAAGGAGTGGCAGAAGGCGAAGGGTACGTGGGCAGAAAAGGCAGAGCATGAAAGTTATAAGGCAGCCAAGAAGGCTGCAAAGAAAGAGGTAGCAAAGGCGCAGGAGGCATGCAGGAAAATATTCGGAGAACGCTTGGATTCGGAAGAGGGTCAGAGAGCGGTATTCAGGATTGCAAAGCAGATAGTGAAAGAGAAGTGTGATGTGATGGGGGAGAGTTGCTTGTAGGATGAAGTGGGACAAATCGTTGTGGACCCAGATGGAATTATAGGAAGATGGA
The DNA here is from genome assembly GCF_964187855.1 of Myxine glutinosa. NCBI lineage: Eukaryota > Metazoa > Chordata > Myxini > Myxiniformes > Myxinidae > Myxine > Myxine glutinosa. The sequence goes on from NC_136262.1 coordinate 13,600,053, forward strand.
AAAGATATATGGAAATGCTGTTGAATACAGAGAATGAATGGGATGGCAACATAGAGAGTAACCCAGTTTTAGGACCGGCAAAAAGATAACTGAGAAGGAAGTTGAGCAAGCGATAAAAGCAATGAAGAGTAGAAAAGCGGCAGGACCGACGGGAGTTGTGGGAGATATGTTGAAGGCAGCAGGAAGTTGGGGTGTGAAGAGAATGACAGAGGTCTGTAATCTGGTGGTGAAAGAAGGCCGCATTCCAGTGGATTGGGAACTGAGTACCCTCGTCCCTCTATACAAGAGGAAAGGTGACCCTCTGGAGTGTGGCTCGTATCGAGCGATAAAGTTATTGGAGCATGGAATGAAGGTATTGGAAAGGGTGTTGGAGAGGAAGATAAGGAAGAAGGTGAAGATCGACGAAATGCTGTTTGGATTTATGCCAGGAAGAGGAACGACAGACTCACTTTTTATTGTAAGGCAGTTGCAGAAGAAGTACATGGAGAAGAGTAAGAAGTTGTTTTTTGGGTTTGTTGATCTGGAGAAAGCATTCGATGGGGTTTCATGCAAAGTATTGACATGGGCATTGAGGACGTTAGGAGTGGAGGAATGGTTGATCAGAGTAGTGATGGCAATGTACAAAAGAGCGCGCACAGCTGTAAGGACGAAGGACAGGAACAGTGGTGAGTATGAGGTGAAGGTGGGAGTGCATCAGGGGTTTGTACTAAGTCCACCACTATTTGTAGCTGTGATGGAGGTGCTGGCTCGGAACATAAAGGAGGGTTTGCCGTGGGAGTTGTTGTATGCAGATGATGTGGTGTTGATTGCAGAAAGTATGGATGGACTGAAGGAAAAGATGAACAGGTGGAAGGAATGTATGGAGACAAAAGGTCTGAAGGTGAATATCGGAAAGACGAAGGTGATGGCAAGTGGTAAAGCATGTGGTGAGGTGGAAAGAACTGGGAAGTGGCCCTGTGCTGTGTGCAGGAAGGGTGTCGGAGTGAACTACATTCAATATACAATGTGTGCTGAGTGGGTTCATCAAAAATGTAGTGGTTTGAGAGGGTCATTAACCAGTGTGGCAGCTACATTCAAGTGTAAGGTGTGCACAGAGGGAGCTGCAGATGGAGGAAATATTGAGTTGGATCTTGGAGATGGCGTGAAGCTGGAAGGTGTGAAACCATTTTGCTACCTTGGAGACATGCTGAATGGAGAAGGTGGATCAGACTCAAACGGTTGCCAGAGTGAGATGTGCATGGAAGAAGTTTTGGGAACTGAGTGGCTTGCTGACGAAGAGGGGAGCATCATTGAAGCTGAAGGGAAAGGTATGTGTTGCATGTGTGAGAAGTGTTATGATTTATGGGAGCGAGACATGGGTAATGAACATAGAGCAGCAACGAAGGATGGAAAGGGCGGAAATGCGAATGGTTCGGTGGATGTGTGGAGTATCGTTGAGAGAGAGGAAGACAAATGATGAATTGCGAAAGATGATGGGAATAGAGCCTGTGATGGATGCTGTGAAGAGAAACAGGTTGAGATGGTTTGGTCATGTGTTGAGGAAGGATGAAAGTGACTGGTTGAGAAGGGTGATGGTAATGAATGTAGAAGGAAGTAGAGGACGGGGAAGACCGAGAAAGACTTGGCTAAAGATGGTGGAAGAAGAAATGCGGGCAAGGGGGTTAACAAGGAGAGATGCAGAAAATAGGGCAAAATGGAGAAGATTGTCATGGGGACCGCAAGGCTAACCCCCGCTCTGGCAGGGAAAATGGCCTTAAAATGCCTGTTGTTGTTGTTGTACGTGTACAATCTTGCACTCCTCCGAATTCATGCACACCTTGCTTGGCAGATAAAACATTCAGAACGTACATGAAATGTATTTGTAGGAATGTTTCACCAATAGCGCTTTTGCCATTGTTATAAGCTCATCCGCCACATAGTGGGAGATAGGGTTTGGCTTTGCAATCGTGTATGTATGTATGTATGTGTGTATGTATGTATGTATATATGTATATGTATATGTATATGTATGTAGGTATGTATGTACAGTCACGTGAAAAAGTAAGTACACCCCATATAAAGTTTTGACTTTTTCAACATATTTCAACATACACCTATTTTATCTTCATTTCAACAACATTGATAGATAAAGGTGATATAATATAACAAATATCATGAAACATTTACATTTTGAGGTCCATTGTTTAATTTAAATAAACATAAATGCAAATTTCGCATGTGGAAAAAGTAAGTACGCCCTTGGCTCTAATAGGTGGTATTGCCCCCTTTGGCAGAAATAACCTCAAGTAGACGTTTCTATTAACTGTCTACCAGTCTCTGACATCGACTGGGAGAAATTTTTGCCCACTCCTCCATGCAGAATTCTTTCAGCTGTGCGATGTTTGAGGGGTTTCTTGCATGCACAGCTCGTTTAAAATCCCCCCACAACATCTCGATGGGATTTAGATCCGGGCTTTGACTTGGCCATTCCAGAACCCTCCATTTCTTTCTTTTCAGCCATTCCTTGGTGGATTTACTGGTATGTTTAGGGTCATTGTCATGTTGCAAGGTCCACCTTCGGTTGAGCTTCAAATATCCAACAGATGGCCTCACATTATCCTCAAGCACCCTCTGGTACAATGAAGAATTCATAGTGGATTCTATGATAGTGAGCTCCCCAGGCCCCGATGCAGCAAAGCTGCCCCAAACCATAATATTTCCACCACCATGCTTTACAGTTGGTATCAGGTTCTTGTGGTCAAATGCTGTCTTTGGTTTTCGCCAAACATGTCTTCTGGTACTGTGGCCAAATAGCTCTACCTTTGACTCATCTCTCCAGAGCACATTGTTCCAGAAGTGCTGGTCTTTGCCCAGGTGTTCAATGGCAAACTTTAGTCTTGTCCTGATGTTCTTTCTGGACAGCAAAGGTTTCCTCCTGGCACACCTCCCATGTAGATCAAATGTGTGCAGCCTCTTTCTAATGGTAGACTCGTGCACTTTGACATCAACAGTGGCAAGAGCTACCTGTAGGTCCCGTGATGACATTCTGGGGTTCTTAGAGACTTCTTTCAGCATCTTGCGGTCTGCTCTCGGGCTGAACTTGCCTGGGCGGCCTGGCCTGAACAAGTTGGCAGTTGTTTGGAATCTTCTGCACTTGTATTGTAGATGATCTTCCGGACAGTCGAATGATTGATTTAAAATTGTTTGGAGATCTTTTTAAATCCCTTCCCAGACTCGTAGGCATCTATAACCTTCTTTCTGAAGGCCTCAGAGAGCTCTTTTGATCTAGGTATGGTGACGCCGCACACTTCAACAACAAAGAGCAAACCAAACTAAATGTCTGAGGTTTAAATAAGACAGGTTCCTCCAAGATCCTCTCCAACGATGTTCTAATCATTTTCACCTGAGCTGGTGCACCTGATTCAAATTTTTGGTATATGTAGTGATACCTGTAGGGGTGTAGTTACTTTTTCCACATGCGAAATTTGCATTTATGTTTATTTAAATTATACAATGGACTACAAAATGTAAATGTTTCATGATATTTGTTATATTATATCACCTTTATCTCTCAATATTGTTAACATGAAGATCAAATAGCTGTATGTTGAAATATGTTGAAAAAGTCAAAACTTTACATGGGGTGTACTTACTTTTTCACGTGACTGTGTATGTATGTACAGTGCATTCAAAAAGTATTCAGACCCCTTCATTTTTTTCACATTTTGTTATGTTGCAGCCTTATGCTGAAATCGTTTAAATTCATTTTTTTCCCTTATCAATCTACACTCAATACCCCATAATGACAAAGAGAAAACAGGATTTTAGAAAGTTTTGCAAATTTATTAAAAATAAAACTGAAATATCACATTTCCATAAGTATTCAGACCCTTTTCAATGACACTTGAAATTTAGCTCAGGTGCCTCCCATTTCTCTTGGTCATCTTTGAGATGTTTCTACACCTTGATTGGAGTCCATCTGTGGTAAATTCAGTCTATATAAGGTCTCACAGCTGACAATGCAAATCAGAGCAAAAACCAAGCCATGAGGTCGAAGGAACTGCCTGCAAAGCTCAGAGACAGGATTTGTCGAGGCACAGATCTGGGGAAGCCTACGAAAAAAATTCTGCTGCATTGAAGGTTCCCAAGAGCACAGTGGCCTCCATAATTCTTAAATGGAAGAAGTTTGGAACAACCAGGACTCTTCCTAGAGCTGGCCGCCCGGCCAAACTGAGCAATCGGGGGAGAAGGGCCTTGGTAAGAGGGGTGATCAAGAACCCGATGGTCACTCTGGCTGAGCTCCAGAGATCCTGTGTGGAGATAGGAGAAACTTCCAGAAGGACAACGATCACTGCAACACGCCACCGATCTGGGATTTATGGCAGAGTGTCCAGACGGAAGCCTCTCCTCAGTGAAAGACACATGAAAGCCCACTTGGAGTTTGCAAAAAAAACACCTAAAGGACTCTCAGACTGTGAGAAACAAGATTCTGTGGTCTGATGAAACCAAGATTGAACTGTTTGGCCTCAATTCCAAGCGTCATGTCTGGATGAAACCAGGCACCACTCATCACCTGCCCAATACCATCCCAACGGTGAAGCGTTGTGTTGGCAGCATCATGCTGTGGGGGTGTTTTTCAGCAGCAGGGATTGGTCAGGGTTGGGGGAACAATTAACGGAGCAAAGTACAGAGATATCCTCAATGAAAACCTGAAACAGAGCGCTCAGGACCTCAGACTGGGCCGAAGGTTCACCTTCCAACAGGACAATGACCCTCAGCACACAGCCAAGACAACGCAGGAGTGCCTTACGGACAACTCTGTGAAGGTCCTTGAGTGGACCACCCAGAGCCCTGACTTGAATCCAATCGAGCATCTCTGGAGAAACCTGAAAATGGCTGTCCACCGACCGTCCCCATCCAACCTGACAGAGCTTGAGAGGATCTGCAGAGAGGAATGGCAGAAAATCTCCAAATCCAGGTGTGCAAAGCTTGTTGCGTCATACCCAAGAAGACTCGAGGCTGTAGTCACTGCCAAAGGTGCTTCAAATAAGTACTGAGTTAAGGGTCTGAATACTTATGTCAATGTGATTTTTCAGTTTTTTCTTTTGAATAAATTTGCAAAATTTTCAAAAATCTTGTTTTCTCTTTGTCATTATGGGGTATTGAGTGCAGATTTATGAGGGAAAAAAAGAATTTAAACGATTTCAGCATAAGGCTGCAACATAACAAAATGTGAAAAAGTGAAGGGGTCTGAATACTTTCTGAATGCACTATATATATATATATATATTGTAACGGATTTGGGAAACCCTGCACTTGGTGTAATTGTTGTAAATATCACCCTCTATAAATAGTAATTCTTTGTAAATACCTCCATTTGTGTAAAGGTCAAATGTCGTCCCCTTAGCTCGTCCATGTACAAGCACGTAGCCAATCATAGAACCTCTCTATAGTTATTTCTTCATTATGTGTATCAGTTAAGGCTCTGTTTTCCACTAGTTGACATTACTCTAGTAGCTCATGGTTGTTGAGTATGCACTTTATTGTACAGACCTAAACTCTTCAGGAATCCACTAATTGAAGGTCCAGGAACAATATTTGGTTGGTAACACATTTGCCACTGACGGCGAAATAGCTGAAATGGCCATACCCCTTTTTGGGCCACGCCCCCTTTTTTGCCGTGACTGTATCTACAGAACCGTTGGACCTAGGAGGTTGCCCGACCACTCAAAATTTGCGCAATGGCCACATTATGGGGGGTCAGTAATACATTTTCATATCCAAAAGTCAATGGTTTTTAAGATAATTGCCAAAAACCGATTTCAACATGTTACGAACTACAATTGTATGATACCACCAAGGCCACAACATTATATGACACTTATACCTTTTGCATCATCCTATTTTGGAATTTACTTATTTGGATTTCTACACTTTTCGCCTTTACTACAGCCACAAAACGTGACACATTTAATGTTCCTGTCTCTGCAAGTGCACGTTTTGGTACTCATACATGCTCTTGGGCATTTGCATGGAGGAGGCAGGTCATCGGGCCTGCACGATACTGGCAGTATCACTGGTGTTATGCCAACGTCCGTTGCTTCATACCCATACTGGAGTGGATCTGGTTTGGTGACGGCAGGAGTTGGGGCTTGCAACCACATCTTACACTGAAGAAATGCTCGCTTTATGTGTTCTCGTAGCGTTGATGAACAGCACACAAGCTGGTTGAAGTCCAGTTCTTTCTTGGAGTTGTGGTACTGCTCCCATCGATATTCATCGAAAGTGGAACAGTCGGTCTTCTTTAATCCAGACACAAGGAACTTTTCAGCATTGCTTGTTATCTGTGGTGACAGTTCTTCTCCACCAAACCCTTCCAGTAGGGAGAGATCGATGGATGCTTTCAGGCCAGACAGCTTTGGACCCACCTTGCTGGTACTGTCGCAACCGCTGAGAGCATGAATGGCTGGGAGACACGACACCAAACCGTTGTCCAGTTGATCAACCAACATGTGGACTGGTACAGTTTTCTTTGTTTTCCGGTTACCAAGCTTCACGTACAGCTTTTGTAGTTGCCAGGTTGTGTTGAAGTGGAAGATGAGGTTGACAAAGACATCTGTGTCAGGCGAGTCGACCAAGACTGATTGAACCCCGTGTTTCACAACACCATCATTAATATGGAACATGATTCTGTCGTCGGCTTCTTCTTGGTTGCTTGAGAGCTCTGCGATCTGTGTTTCAGTGCCAGCTAACAGTTTCCTGCATTCACCCCCATATACTCCTCCAAAGAATATTTCCTTGTCCGACTCGACATTTGCAGCATCCACTTGAAGACATACTCCTGCAACCGAACTTTGTTCAACATTGAGCTCCAGAACATATCAAGATCGACAGGGAGTTTCTGATTGTCAGACCCAATGGTGATTGTGATTTGTTCTGAGGAACTTCGCTGTGCCCGTTCCATTTGCTTGATTGATGATTTTTGATAAACATCAAAAATAATGTCTATTCTTGTGGACACGGAGCCTGTAGCAAGAATCCTGTTGGAAAGACTCTCAGCCAATTCCCCGAATGTGTGAAGGCCCATCTTTTTCATCGGTAGTTTACGCACAAGTGCCATGAAGTCCACTATTGTCATCTGAGCGTCACTCTTTACATTCCTCGTCTCCTGTGGAAGGCGACTGACAAGTTCCCTGGCTAAGGAGGCTTTATCGGGCTTCTTCAATTTGATGCCATCTTTACATTCAGTGGTGAGGAACTGGGATGTGCTGGTCAATTCATACTTCAGGAGTTCTAGCATGCTGTACCCTCTTTCTCTAGCATAGTCAATGTACCTAACCGTTTCCGCTGCATCCTTTTTCGCCATCGATTTCTTCGCTGTGAACGGAGTAGAAGTACGTTTCACGAAAACAGTCTTGCGGTTGGTAGGGATTGTATCATGTAGGTGCTTCTCCTTATCCTGAAATCTGGTCTCAACAAACTCTTCATAACTCTTCTCACCAATTTCCAGGCATTCAAGTAATCCGTCGACAACCTCCTGGGGAATGTCAGCTCCAGTAGAGATGTTCTGAAGTCTGATTCCAGCGTCGAACGGATTGTTGATGGATTTTATGTAATCCAGAAGGGCCTTTGCACGAACATGGCCAATCTTCGTAGAACTTGGATTGAACTCATGGTGTAGGCTCAGCTCACTGTCATCTTTGTCTCCCAAGTTGCACCATTCCAGCAGCTGTGCCACATGAAGATCTTTCTCATGCTTTAGGAGATTCCATAAGGCTACTGCTTCTTTCTGTCTGGTCATCCCAATGATACCTCCAGCAACCTTGGCGGGTTTATTGTAACACTTCTCGAGTGCCATGTCAAATCCTACTGCACTGCCTTGTCGGGTAGTGTGGTACATCACCCATCCACCATCTGTAAAGCATCTGTAGATACCCGGGAACTTCCTTTGTAGGTCCAGGCAATCTTCAAGGAACAGCGTACCCCATCTGCTATAGTTTGTCCGGCCAAACCCGAAGAACAAAGGCATGCACCTCCGCACAGCTGAAACGAAAAGATGCCAATCGCCTTGCCGAATAGAGTGTGTAAGATCTCTCAGGATAGGATACAGCTCATCCAGAAACAAGCTCCAGTACCTCACATTCTCATTACAGGCCGTTTCTTTCCATTCGGTGAAATACTTCTTCAAGTCTGCATGTAAGATCTTGCTTTCTTCCCAAATCTCTCTGAACTCTGTATGGTCACTATCTAAAGCCTGCTGCATCTTAGTTTCCATGGTCTCTATTTTCTGGTCTAATTCACAACTAGTACTGTCCTGGTCAGGTTGAAACTTCTCAAACATAAGAACTGTCATCACCTCTGATACAAAACTCATTCCCTCCTTGCCTTTGCAATAGTGACCTCCAGTCATGACACTATTCTCTACAACGAGCTTGCCAAAGGCTTCAGTCTCAATCAAAGCCAGATCAATACCGATACAGCCTAAAAACTTCCCAAGGCAAGCGATGACAATCTTCTCCATGTGAAAAGGTCCCATTCCAAGGAATATGTTACCAAACTGATCTGGCTTCAACAGCTGGATTTCCTTGGCGATTGCATACACCCCTTCATCAGACCACAATGCCCCTGACACAGCATTCTTCTGCTTCAAGACATCCTGAAAGTTTATCATGGATGTAAATATTGTGTCCATTTCGGTTGCGACATATGGAAGGATGGGTACAAATGACGTCTTTGTAACATCAAACTTAAGTGGATCCTGGAGTGCACTCATTGTTGCTGTGAAGCTAGGAAAAGAGCCCTCCTCACGATCGGTGTACTTCTGTCTTGCCATGCACCAAAGGAAATAATCATCATCAACACTGTGCTTTCGATTATCCTTGTATGGTGTAGTTGAAAATGTCTCCGGTATATCACCAGTGCCTTTGACAAGGTGTGACTTCTCAATGACCTGACATGGCAGCACACCAGCAAACTTTCTCTTTCCTAGTGGTGTTGAGCAGCTTGTCGTCTGAATGTCCTCAGAATCGCTATCTCTCGGTTGGTTCTGAAATATGACTAGAACAGTGTCATGGCTGCCATCTTTTCCTGAAACTGTGTTCTCTGTATGGTCAAAATTGTCCATTGCGCCTTGGACAACATGCCATTCAGAGATCATTGACGATACAGGACATCTGTTGGGTAGGGTATCCTCCACCATCTTTTGGGCAGCCGAAGCGTTGATCCTCTTCATTGAATCATAGCTGATGGCTAAGTTCAACCTATTCATGATGTCAATCAGCTGTCTTGATCTTGACAGGTTGTGGACAGTTTGTGTCAAGCTACAATGAAATGGAGTTTTACTTCCAGAACTGAATCCAAACTGGAGATTATGGTAAAATTTACCTGTTAACGTTTTCCCTGATGCAGTGTTGCATATAACGCATACAGTCCCATCGTAAACTGCTTCGTCTGCTGGGCTTGATAACACTGAAGTTTCCTGTACAAAATATTTTTGATTAATTAATGATATGGAACAAATATTGTTTCAGATTGATTTAATGTGCATATAATAAATGCAACTATTATTTAAAAACTTACCATGTTTTAGTCACAGCAAGCAGGGATCGAAAGTAGAATTACTTGCCATCAGAGAACACTTTAACACTTCACCTAAACACCTTCACCTAAGAACAGAGGAGAAAGAGTTAAATTGCCTGTAATCTAGGCCTCTTCGGCCTCTACTTGCTTCTCGGTGCGACGCCATGTTGTTTTATGGGATACCGCTGCCTGCATGCAGGCTCAACGACAAAACACCCATGACCGGAATTTCTAGCCATGTCTAGACTCTAGTCTAGACTCTAGACTAAATTCTAGTCTAGACTCTAGTCTAGACTCTAGTCTTGACTCTAGTCTAGACTCTAGTCTAGTCTAGACTCTTCAGGAATCAAGTAATTGAACAATAGGAATAGGAACAGGAACAATTACGAATAATATTGTAGTTCGTAACATGTTGAAATCGGTTTTTGGCAATTATCTTAAAAACCATTGACTTTTGGATATGAAAATGTATTACTGACCCCCCATAATGTGGCCATTGCGCAAATTTTGAGTGGTCGGGCAACCTCCTAGGTCCAACGGTTCTGTAGATACAGTCACGGCAAAAAGGGGGCGTGGCCCAAAAAGGGGTGTGGCCATTTCAGCTATTTCGCCGTCAGTGGCAAATGTGTTACCAACCAAATATTGTTCCTGGACCTTCAATTAGTGGATTCCTGAAGAGTTTAGGTCTGTACAATAAAGTGCATACTCAACCACCATGAGCTACTCTAGTACATTGCATTGCACAAAATGAAATAAGATAGTTCCCCTTTCAAGTTTCCCCCAAATCGTCTCCTCAAAGTGCAAGTGACAACAACAACAACAACAACATGCATTTTAAGGCCATTTTCCCTGCTAGAGCGGGGGTTAGCCTTGCGGTCCCCATGACAATCTTCTCCATTTTGCCCTATTTTCTGCATCTCTCCTTGTTAACCCCCTTGCCCGCATTTCTTCTTCCACCATCTTTAGCCAAGTCTTTCTCGGTCTTCCCCGTCCTCTACTTCCTTCTACATTAACTTCCATCACTCTTCTCAACCAGTCACTTTCATCCTTCCTCAATACATGACCAAACCATCTCAACCTGTTCCTCTTCACAGCATCAATCACAGGCAATATTCCCATCATCTTTCGCAATTCATCATTTGTCTTCCTCACTCTCAACGATACTCCGCACATCCATCGAACCATTCGCATTTCCACCCTTTCCAGCCTTCGTTGCTGCTCTACGTTCATTACCCATGTCTCGCTCCCATAAATCATAACACTTCTCACACATGCAGCATACACCTTTCCCTTCAGCTTCAGCGACACTCTCCTCCTCATCAGCACGCCACTCAGTTCCCGAAACTTCTTCCATGCACATCTCACTCGAGCAACCGTTGCCGAGTCTGATCCACCTTCTCCATTCAGCATGTCTCCGAGGTAGCAAAATGTTTTCACACCTTCCAGCTTCACGCCGTCTCCAAGATCCAACTCAACATTTCCTCCATCTGCAGCTCCATCTGTGCACACCTTACATTTGCACCTTACATTTCCTCCATCTGTGCACACCTTACATTTGAATGTAGCTGCCACACTGGTAAATGACCCTCTCAGACCACTACATTTTTGATGAACCCACTCAGCACACATTGTACACAAAGTGCAAGTGACAGTTGGGCTGTTTTCGGCGGCGTTGGCCGCCGTTGCATTGGGCGGTTTTCATTACCATCATTTTCACCCCAAGACTCCATCGCACACGAGGCCAAGGAAGGGGCAGGAGCCGCCAGATCACGGGCATGGCACCACCTCGTCATCAAAGGTGGAGCCAAAGACCCCTTGCCCACCAATCAGCGCCGAGGTGAGCAAAAACCAGCGGCGTGGCATAGGAGTTGGCGGATCATCGCGCCATGCGCGATATAAGCGCGCACACAAGCCTTTTCATGGCAGATGCATGACCCAGCTGAAGGAGACAAGAGAGAAAGAGACATGAGGGGGTGCTCATATTGCAGCAATAGGCGGAGACCCTCTAGGCCCTATTGCCGGTCGGTGAAACGCGAAGCTGTGTTTGCCGGGTTTTCGCCTCGACCCCAAAGCGTGGATCGGAGCGCGCGCTTGGAGCCGGACCTCGACGCCTACCATCTGCCTGGACCCTTCTCTGCCATCCCAAACCATCCCTGCCATTCCAACCTTTTGTGTACGTGAGTTTGTCTTGTTTGTTCTGTCTGGGGAATAAGTTAAGCCTGTATAGATAAGCTAGAATTGCACTGTGTCTTCTTCTCCTTCTGTAATTATTTTCGTATCTTTCCTTCTCCCTTAGTTTCTTTGGTTTTGTACATAATTAATAATAAATTCCTGTTCTTCCTACCTTTGCCTTCTTTCCTTCACATCCGTTCGTTTTAGAGGTTTCCATCATCGAACACCTGTGGCACGATTTGGCCAACGCTTTAGGAATCGGGTTTAGTCTTTGTTAATGGCTCGAACTTCGGATTGCTAACCCGCTCGGCAAATAACATCCAGAACCGCGGTTCGAGCAGAAGTTATACCCTCGTTCCCGGCTAGCGGTAGTAATTAGGTACGTAGCGAACCCCTAGGCCTAACAAACCCTACCTACCGTCGGTCCGGAAAGGACGTTGTAGCTTCAGGATCGGAGACGGCCAGTGCAAATAGAAGGGGGATTAACCCCCCCCACCCCCCAGCTAAGGGGAGCGCCGTCCTCTGTTTCCGTAACAATTGGTAGTCAGGAGTTGTGATCTGGAACCTGGGACTAAATTTATTTAGCCCAAATTTTGGACACCAATTGTACTATTGGCCGTAACATTTGGTGTCGAGGAGTTGGGATTTGGACCCGAACCAAATTTTTAAGAACATCAAAAAATTTAGTCAAAATTACGAGTGGCCAAAATTTTCTTTTATATCCTAAATTTTAAAATCGTGCCATGGATAATCAAGGCGACCGGATGCCGGTGGGGGTAGAAGAAGAAGAGTTAGAAGCAGCCCAGGACCACAAAGAGGTGAGAGAGAGAGAGGAGGAGCGCAATACGCATGGGGTTGCGGGGGTTTCGGGTGCACAAAATGGCGGCCTCGCGCACGAGGTTGCAGCAGTACCAAATGGCGTGGCGCACGTGACCGCAGCAGCGGCGCCAATGGACTGGGGCCTATTTATGAAACAGATGATGGCCTATATAGTAAAGACGGACCATACAATGGGAGCAATGAGGGATGAAGCGAGGGCTCAGGAAAAGCAATTGGGAAACCAAATTAAAGAAATTGGTGAGGGGCTGGTGAGGAACAAAGCCCGGTATGAAGCAAGGCGTAGTACTGAAAAAATGGAGAGGGACAGAGACTGCAGGTTGGGCGAGCAGGTCCCAGGGGTACACGACGAGGTAAAGCGGGTCGAGAAGCACTGGTTGAGCGAGGCGGAGCAAAGCGCGGGTAAAAACACGGGTATAGAGATCGCGACCCGGGGTTTAGGGAAGCCGGCGACCGCTGAGGTAGGAGAGAAAATTTTAATAAAGCCAGCGGTCGTCGAGGTGAATAAAGAAAAAGAAGTAGTGGGAATTGAAATTGGAGAGACCGGGGGCTTAGAAAAGCACTCACGGCAGGGAGAGATGGATTATGTGCAAAGTCCGTGTTCACATCGTGATGCCGTGCTTAATCCTTATAAAGATTTTCAGGTGTTGGAGCGAGGAGGAAGAAGAATCCCCCAGGTGAGAAGGGCTGTGTATGGTGTGGGAGTAAAACCGAATGCGAGCGGGAATGCACGTCGGAGTGTACGGAGTGTGACACAGACAGTGAGAGCGATACGGAGTGTACGTGCGAGGGTGAGTGACCCGAAGAGCGAGTTGGTGGAGGAGCGGGTGTGAGGATGCACGCTTGGGATGGACGGCGAGAGTGTACGAGAAAGCACACCTGAGTTGGTTGTGGCGTGGGTGTGGGAGAGCCCATTGAAGCGCGTGAGTGGGTGGATGCGAGAGTGCACGCCCATGGTGAGTGTTACGGAGGACGTAATGGAGGAGAGGTGTGGAACGAAGTGTGTGAATGACAAGTGTGTGCAAGAGAGTGCACGAGAGGTGTGGTGTGTAACAGGGAGTGCGGTGGTGGAGTGGACGGAGTCTGTGGAATGTACGGGCAGCGTTGGAACGCCAGGCTTGGTGAGTGTAAAACGGGTCGCGTATGCGTGTGAGCAGGCACGTAAGGCATCGACGCTAAACGGAGCAGCGTTTAGGGCGACGGATTGCCGACGCGAGCACTCGGTGCACGGTGCGCTTTGTTGGATGTGAGGCTCGGCACGGATCGGTGCTGCGTCGTTTCTCTTTGAAGCGTCGTGCACGATTCGGGCCTGGCCCCGCCCCACACGGTCGAGTCCGGGCTTTGCCGGGCAAAGCGACCGGTCCGGTTCAAGGGCAGGTAGGAGGGACCGGAGCGGCGCCCCCTTGTGGTTGCGGCGTTCCGGCCAGGCAGGATCGAGCCATCGGGCCGGAGACCGAAAGGTTCCGCGCCGAGATGGTGCGTGGAATCTCAGCCCGAGCATGCCGCCTCCCTTGAGCCGAGTGCCGGACGGATCCAACTGCAAGACCCGAATTCATTGCTCGGCTTTGCGAAGCCGAGTTTTAATGAGGTAACGACGGACCGAGGCTCGGATATAGTGGACTGTGATGGTCATAGTGTTTTGGATCCGAAATTGAGAATAGTGAATAGGATTGGTAGTCATGATGGCAAAATTTGATGGGTAAGAATGATTGGCATTGATTGGCAGAAAAATTGGATGGGCACAATTAATAGTAGGAGATGCCCGATGTAGAGGATGGCAAACCCACCGTCCCTCACATCTCCGGGGCACATGAGCACTAGTTATGGGGTTATGGCGGTGAAAACCAAGCCAGGGAGGGTGTGGATAATGTATAGGGATCTAGAGAAATGACCATAGGTGACATAAGGAGTAAGTAGCAACATTGTACAGGTAGTCGGGGACATAGGTAGATTAGCTGGTTGTTAATGACGTGGTATGTGCTTAGTTTAAAGGGAATACGGGGAGCACCAAGTTAGAAGGGCAACAGGTAGATCAGATGATGCCGTGTGTGTGAGAATCTTGATGTTGAGCAAATGAGGAATTGCTAGGCAATGCTTGGGAAGGATGTGTGTGTGAGCGTGGGAAAATCTGGGTGCCTGAGGCAATGGTTTGGATAATTGAAAGTGTACGGAGCAGGGTATGACTGAGTAATGGTGATTGTGTGTTGTGTTGAGCAAATGGTCCTGGAGGAAGGAGGGTGCAGGAAGCACCAGGTGTAGGAGTGATGGCACAGGTGTGCAAATACAGGTGAGCATGGTTGTATGGAATAAATGGTCTGGAATATATGGAGTATGGAATGGATGGTGTAGAGTGAGTATGGTGGAAACTGTGGAGAGGAGTGGTTGGTGCGAAGGGAGTGTATGGGGAGGATGGACCCCCATCACGAATACCCGGGGAGGGTAGTTTAAGAGTTAGGTAGAGGGTACAGGTAAATTGTGATTGGATATTGGCATCTGTGGTGCGTGTGGAAGAATGGTGTTTGGATGGGTGCATTAGTGACGTGGAAAAGACTGGGCGTGTGGCCTGTTAGAGGGATGGTTGGTTGAGCGCTCCGCCACTGGTAGTCTGTCGGCCAGGTGAGGCCGCAGGTAGGCTCTGGGGGCCAGTTAGAGTTCAATGGGGCCCGAGGATCCAAAGGAAGGACCCGGGTAGCCCAGTGCCAGAGACGGCACCGAGGGGGGTAAGCGCCAGGGAGGGCCTTCCCCAGGTAGGTTATCGAGGAGCAGGTACGCTCGGGAGGCAACTTCAGTGGCGGAGGCGCACAGGTAAGTAGACCTGTTAGGGGAGCCACACGACTCAGTCCCGAAATTGTGCAAAGGCACAGGGAGTTGAACCGGGGGAGTGAGACCCCATATTGATGAGCACCACAGTTTGGTCAATGGGAATTGGTTTTTAGAACTGCATAGAGTAAGATGGCCAGTGGATTGGCAGGGAAAGACCCCGGGTAGTCTAAAGTGTGTTAATGTCATTTAGGAAGTAGATAGGATTGAAATCTCCTCGCACCATCTACATCCACTCACCTGGGGGTGACAGAACTCCACACCATGCCATGGGTGTTATTGTTTTTTTGTACAAATGTTTTGGATTGGATGAGACGCCACACGACATGGGTGTGACATTGTGCTGGTTGTTCCATCTCTTCCTCCTTAAGAGGGATTGATGAGGAATTTGGATGATGGCAAATTTGGTTCGAGGGATTGTGACGAGTTTGGTATTAGCGGAGAAATGGGGAAGATGTGACGCTAGAGACGAATTGTAAATTGTTGTAAATATGGGTAAGGGCAAGGGTGGAGTAGGTGACGGGGGGGGGGGGGGGGGTGGCGTACGGTAGGGACGAGCTTTCTCACTTCACTCTCCGTGCGCACCTCACCTTGCATTGCCTTTGTTGATGTGTACCCTTGTGACCTTACCCCTCGCTAACCTATCATCTCTGTCTTCCTTCCCCGACCCGAGGATCGTACTCTTTGGGCACTGGGGGGGAGCGTGCGGGAGGCCGCGTCTGTGAACCCGAAATTTCCGCAACCAGCTGCCTGCATCCACGCACCACTTATGGACCACAAGTTTTGTGGCATGGCCCCTCTGCTGGGACCGGCCAGGTTGGCCAGAGGAAGATCTTGCTTGCGGACCTCGGTAACATGGCACCTATGCCATACAGGTGAACCACCCCTAGTTGGCTCCTGTGGGCTCTAAATAAAAAAAAGTGGACACGTTTTGTGCTTTTTATTATTATGTCCAAATAGGCCGCAAGCAAAGAAGATGAAGGAAGAAAAATAACATCAAGAACGACAACGGCCAGCAGAGGGAGCAGAAGAGCAAGACCACCAGCTGTTGTTTTTTTTATAACTATGATGACTGTGCACTGACTGGTGCTTTATGGTGCTTATTGGTGCTGGTGCGTCGATGCAGTGCATGCTGTCTCCTCCCCTCCCACAGGATTTTATTTTTGTTTCCCCCAAAGGAAATCGCAGGTCCTGGGTTGCAGTGTAGATACAAATAATGTCTTGTAAATAATGCTCCCCACCGTTCATGTGTAGTTTGAAAATCAATTCCGCAATTCGGTTATCCTGTGGGCGTGAATCTGTTAGGCAGGGTGCAATGCAACAGCGGGACATACTTATTTGTATTTTAATACTGTCACACTCAGGGTCAGATTAATTGTAGAGGGAATTACACCTGCGTGTCACATTAAGTAAAGTTTCTTAGGCCCGGGACGTACCTGGGGGATGAGGGTGCAGTGTAACGGATTTGGGAAACCCTGCACTTGGTGTAATTGTTGTAAATATCACCCTCTATAAAGAGTAATTCTTTGTAAATACCTCCATTTGTGTAAAGGTCAAAGGTCGTCCCCTTAGCTAGTCCATGTTCAAGCACGTAGCCAATCATAGAACCTCTCCATAGTTATTTCTTTATTATGTGTATCAGTTAAGGCTCTGTTTTCCACTAGTTGACATTGCATTGCACCAAATGAAATAAGATAGTTCCCCTTTCAAGTTTCCCCCAAATCGTCTCCTCACAGTGCAAGTGACAGTTGGGCTGTTTTCGGCGGCGTTGGCCGCCGTTGCATTGGGCGGTTTTCATTACCATCATTTTCACCCCAAGACTCCATCGCACACGAGGCCAAGGAAGGGGCAGGAGCCGCCGGATCACGGGCGTGGCACCACCTCGTCATCAAAGGTGGAGCCAAAGAGCCCTTGCCCACCAATCAGCGCCGAGGTGAGAAAAAACCGGATGCGTGGCATAGGAGTTGGCGGATCATCGTGCCATGCGCAATATAAGCACGCACACAAGCCTTTTCGCGACAGATGCATGACCCAGCTGAAGGAGACAAGAGAGAAAGAGCCGTGAGGGGGTGCTCATATTGCAGCAATAGGCCGAGAACCTCTAGGCCCTATTGCCAGTCGGTGAAACGCGAAGCTGTGTTTGCCGGGTTTTCGCCTTGACCCCAAAGCATGGATCGGAGCGTGCGCTTGGAGCCGGACCTCGACACCTACCATCTGCCTGGACCCTTCTCTGCCGTCCCAAACCATCCCTGCCATTCGATCCTTTTGTGTACGTGAGTTTGTCTTGTTTGTTCTGTCTGGGGAATAAGTTAAGAGCCTGTATAGATAAGCTAGAATTGCACTGTGTCTTCTTCTCCTTCTGTAATTATTTTCGTATCTTTCCTTCTCCCTTGGTTTCTTTGGTTTTGTACATAATTAATAATAAATTCCTGTTCTTCCTACCTTTGCCTTCTTTCCTTCACATCCGTTCATTTTAGAGGTTTCCATCATTGAACACCTGTGGCACGATTTGGCCAACGCTTTAGGAATCGGGTTTAGTCTTTGTTAATGGCTGCAACTTCGGATTGCTAACCCGCTCGGCAAATAACATCCAGAACCGTGGTTCGAGCAGAAGTTATTCCCTCGTTCCCGGCTGGCGGTAGTAATTAGGTACGTAGCGAACCCCTAGGCCTAACAAACCCTACCTACCGTCGGTCCGGGAAGGACGTTGTAGCTTCAGGATCGGAGACGGCCAGTGCAAATAGAAGGGGGATTAACCCCCCCCCCCCCCACTAACGGGAGCGCCGTCCTCTGTTTCCGTAACAATATATATATATATATATATATATATATATATATATATATATATATATACATAAATATATATATATATGTATGTATATAATAATAATAATAATAATAATAATAATACATTTATTTTATATAGCGCTTTTCAAGAAGCCCAAAGACGCTTTGACAGAGTACAAAAAAACAAGTGCAAAAAGACAAAAATCAACAGGTAAATAATCAAAGCAAAAGGAAGGAGAAGGAGAAGATTTAGTCAGGGGTTAAATGCTGTGGGTTAAATGTTGAATGCAGTGTTGAACAGGTGGGTCTTGAGTGATGTTTTGAATGTGGTGAGTGAGGAGGAGTCTCTGATGGTGTGAGGTAGTGAGTTCCAGAGGGTGGGAGCAGCGATGGAGAAGGCCCTGTCCTCCCAGGATTTGAATTTGGTCCGCATGGGGGGGGGGGGGGGGGTCAGGAGGTTGGTACCAGCAGAGCGGAGGTTGCGGGTGGGAGTGTGTCTGGAGAGGAGGTCAGTCAGGTAGGATGGGGCCAGGTTATGGAGGGCTTTATAGGTCAAAGAGGAGGATTTTGTACTGGATTCTCTGGGGGATGGGAGCCAGTGAAGCTTGTAAAGGACGGGGGTGATGTGGTCACGGGTCCGGGAATGGGTGAGTAGACGGGCAGCGGAGTTCTGAATGTATTGGAGTTTATTGATGATTATTGAGGGTGAACCAAAGAGGAGGCTGTTGCAGTAGTCCAGACGGGAGGTGATGAAGGCGTGGATGAGGGTTTCTACAGCCGTGGAGGAGAGGGATGGACGGAGACGGGCGATGTTTTTCAGGTGAAAGAAGGCTGTCTTTGTGATCTGTTCAGTGTATTTGTCGAAGGAGAGTGTTTAGTCAAAGATGATGCCAAGATTCCGCATGTGAGGGGAGGTGGATACTGGGAAACCGTCGATGTTGAGGGCAAAGTTATGGGTGGACTTGGTGAGCGTTTTTGGGCCAATGATGATTATTTCAGATTTATCATAGTTAAGTTTGAGGAAGTTGATTTGAAGCCAGGATTTTATTTCAGTGATGCAGTTTGTCAGGATAGAGTGGGGTGGCGGTGGAGATGGACTTGGTGGAGATAAATAGCTGGATGTCATCGGCGAAGCAGTGGAATTGGAGACCATGACGGTGGATTAAGTGACCAAGGGGGGACAGGTACAGGATGAAGAGGAGGGGGCCAAGAACTGAACCTTGGGGGACACCTTGGGGGGAGGGGAGCAGTGGGGGATTTGCAGTTATTTATGGAGATGTACTGGCGTCTGTCGGAGAGGTATGATTTGATCCAAGAGAGGGCAGTGCCGGTCATGTTAAAGGTGGTTTCAAGTCGGGTGAGGAGGATGGTGTGATTGATGGTGTCAAAGGCGGCGCTGAGGTCGAGGAGGATGAGAATGTTGAGGTTGCCAGCGTCAGAGGAGAGGAGAAGGTCGTTAGTGATTTTGAGAGCAGTTTCAGTACTGTGATTGGAGCGGAATCTGGATTGGAATGTTTCATACAGGTTATTGGCAGAGAGGTGATGTTTAAGTTGAGTGGCTACAGCGCGTTCCAAAACTTTTGACAGAAAGGGTAGGTTGGAGATGGGTCTGAAGTTATTTAGGGTGTCAGGGTTGAGTCCAGGTTTTTTCAGAATGGGGGTAACAGCAGCAATTTTGAGGGATGGTGGGACGATGCCTGTAGACAGGGAGGAGTTTATTGTTGCAGTGATAAGTGGAGAGAGAGCAGGAAGGGAGGCCTTGACAAAGCTGGAGGGGATGGGGTCAAGAGTGCAGGTGGCAGTTTTCATTCCTATGAGGAGTTCAGAGAGGTCGGTAGGGGAGACTGGGGAGAACTGAGACAGGGGTTGGCAGGCTAAGGGGGGGCAGGTGGTTTGAGGGGGAGCAGGTGCGGTGGTGGTTAAGCTGCTGTAGATGTTGTCAATTTTGCTTTGGAAGAATGAAAGGAAGGAGATGCAGTTGTCTACTGTGAATGACTGGGTGGTGGTGTCCAGGGGGCTGAGGAGTTTGTTTATTGTAGAGAAGAGTGCTTTTGGGTTTCCAGAGCCAGAGTGGATAATTTGAGAGTAGTAGGCGGAGCGGGCGCAGGAGAGGGCATCTTTGTAGTGTTGTAGGTGGTCCTTGTAGGCTTGGGAGTGAATTGTGAGACCTGTTTTATTGCGGAGTCTTTCAAGTTGGCGAGCACGAGTTTTCATCAGGCGGAGTTCAGGGGTAAACCAGGGAGCAGAATGGGTGAAAGAAACTGTTTTGGTTTTTATAGGCGCAACCTGGTCAAGGCAGGAGGAGAGAGTGTGGTTGTAGTAGTCAGTGAGGTCAGAAGGGGTGTGGAGGTCAACGAAGGGAGAAGTGGACATTTTTTCAGAGAGGGTGGATGAGAATGAAGTAGGTGAAAGAGCGTTTAGCTTACGGAAGTTGATCGTGCGATAATGCCTTGGTGCTGGGGTGGGGGATGTTGATGGTCATAGTGATGGCTAAGAGGTCAGAGAGGGTGAGGTCAGAGCTAGAGAGATGGTGCAAAATTAAACCAGTAGAACAGCCAAGGGTCCAGAATGTGCCCACGGTTATGGGTAGGAAAGTTGGACATGTTGAGTGAGTTTAAGCAGGTGAGTAAATCAGTGAAGTCAGTGGTTATTGTGGAGTCAGTGGAGTCCATGTGGATATTGAAATCACCGAGGAGGAGGATTGAGGGGGGGGGTGGGGGGGAACAGAGCTGGGTCAGAAAGTAGGAGAAGTCAGACAGGAATGATGGGTGTGGTTTGGGAGGGCGGTTAGACGACAGCCATGACTGACTGATGTGTGACCAGAGAGTATATAGTATATTATATATATAATATATATATTATATATATATATATATATATTGTTGCGGAAACGGAGAGTACGGCGCGCTCACTTTAGCGGGGGGGGGGGGGGGGGGGGGGGAGGGGGGTTAATCCCCCTTCTATTTTCACTGGCCGTCTCCGCTCCTGAAGCTGCCCAGCTCCCTCCACGAGGCAGGTGAGCAACTTCGCTCGAGGACCGCGCGGACAAGATGTTATTTGCCGAGCGGATTAGCAGACCGCGGCTCGAGCCATTAACAAAAACTAGACCCGATTCTGAACGTTGGCCAAATCGTGCCACAGGTGTTCTATGTGGAAACCTCTAAAACGAACGGGAACAGGAATTTATTACTACTATTTACACAATCAAAGGAACCAAGGAGAAGGAAAGAAACGAAAATAATTTACAGAAGAGGAAGACACAGTGCAATTCTACTTATCTATACAGTCTTACTTAAACCCCAGGACAACACAGACAAACAGATGACAATCAGACTTACACGAAAGCAGGATTGCAGGCAGGAATGACTGGAAGAAGGGATGAGAAGGCCCAGGCAGACGGTAGGCGTCGAGGTCCGGCTCCAGGAGTCGACTCGCGTCGTGGCGGGAAAACCTTGGCAGGCAGCGAGCGCGTATCGTTCACCGCAAGCGGACATTGCATATAGCGATGGGACGAGGATGCTCCGTCTATAACAAATCGCTCGTGTCAAGGCTCTCTCCCTTGAACAAGATGCCAGTTCGTCGCGCACTCCAGGTCCTTCCCCTCTCGTCGGTACCTTCTCACGCGTCTCTCTCTCAAGCAACTCTTGAACCCTCTCACTCGATTGGACTCCGGTGGGGGGCTCCGCGTGACGGGTTATATAACCACGCCCTAGAATCTTCTTGAACCTCCCGGAAGTTTCTTTCCTCCGCCCTCTCAGGCCAAACCCCTCATGCTTGGTTGGTTGATCGGGGGCTGGCTCACACCTCCTTCTCATGACGAGGTGGAGACACGCCTTTCTTCTCCGAGCTGACCGCGTGCGTAATGGCGGCAAATGTAGTTGGCAATGCGATTGGCAATGCACAGTTGGAAATGGAGGTTTTGGGGGAATTTGAACAAGGGGATCTATCTTATTCGAGTCGGTGCAATGCAGGGTCAATTAATGGGCAACAGAGCCTTAACTGGAACACATAATAAGGAAATAACTATTTAGAAGGGTATATGATTTTCTACGTGCATGCGATGGATTAACTAAGGGGACGACCTTTGATCTTTACACAAATTGATGGAGGTATTTACAAGAATCATTACAATTGACAGAAGGTGATATTTACAACAATGAATTACACACAGTGCACGGCTTCTCAAATCCGCAACAATATATATATATATATATATATATATATATATATATATATATGTATATATATATATTATATATATATATATATAAATATATATATGTATACGTATAGTTATGGATCCAGGTTTCAGGGTTCATCACGGGGAGACTACTCGGGCTCCACCTGACTACCGGTCCTGAGGCCACTGGTTGCAGATAACTCCACGACTCGGTAGGTGGCTGATCAACCGCGAACACCAATTGGACAGCCAAATCTCCCACAGGGTCCACCATTTTACACTGTTTACCTGGGGGTGATGTGGCCAACCTAACCGGGGATCGTGCCCTCAGTTTGTACTCACCTTATCTTAAATCTAATCAGGGGCAGCTGAGCAAACTGCCGAGTATGGACCGGCTAATGTTGTGCAGCCAATTGGTTGGGGAATAACATCCCTTGCCACTGTTGCACCTTAACCGTGTCAATAGGAAAAGAGAGGAAATGGGCAGGTTGGAAACAACTGTTTACCAAAAGAAACAATAAATATTTACAAGCAATTATCAAAAACAACACATTTACACAACAATTTACAATGGTGAAAAAGAAAGCAATTGCAAGGACAATTATAATTTACAAGCAGAAGTCACAACAAAAGTAACTACAGTCAATAACTAGAACGACACTCGGTAGATCCCCCACATCCAGGACGGGGTGTAGTAGTTGGAGCGCCCGCTCTGAATCTGTAAGGTCAGCGGTTCAAACCCAGGACGAGTCTTTCCAAACAAGTTAAAATGGTGCGTGCTGCTTCATTGCTTGCCGCTCAGTATTTGAAAAGATAAAGAACGGGCAAACAATGCTGGAAAGGCAATGGCAAGCCACCTATAATAACCCTCACCAAGAAAGTGCCCTGGCAGCACCATCGCTCTGTAAATAGTATGGTCCATCACCATCATCATTAGCGGTGCCACTGTTTCCTCCAATTCCAACCACCATTGATGTCTCTCTAAACAAGACCTTGTGCAATTTGTGCTGTTTATCATTTATTTATTTATTTTAAAAGTTATTTGTTATAAAAAATAATGTGGATGCTGATGTGGTGTGTTCTATTTATATTTTGATGATGCAGCATTTTCCTCCTGGGATAACTTATTTGCAAATCCCATGAATCTGATTGGAGCATCAACAAATTCCTTGCAAGGTAAGACTTCTATACTTTGAGGTGTTAAATATTCTGGCAAAAGTGTTATTTTTCTTGCCCATCCTGGATATAGCTGCGGTTAGATTTGTGAGTAGAAGAATTTTCTGAGATTTATGCTGATATTTCCATGGATGTCAATATCTGGTTCACACCACAAGCAGGGTAGTGTCCTAGGCCCATTTATAGTACAGTATTTGCATCCAAACCAAAATCCTGGCAATATTCCAGACAATATAATGTCGGGAAGACAACAGCCTGGTGTTGGCTTAGCGGTTAGGGTGCCGGCTTGGGATCCTAGGGTCCTGGGTTTGAATCTCAGTCGATCGCTGAATTAACACCAGGGGGGTTGATTTAGCCTGTCATCCTTCTGAGGTCGGCAAATTGAGTACCTGTTCACTGGTAATTCCCTGTGTGTTGCAAGAGGCGACTAACAGGGTTGGCGGCAGGAAGGGCATCTGGCCATAAAACATTGCTTCAAAAAGGGGACCACGGTGCCCAAAAAAGGCCAACCCCTGCTCTGCGGGGAAAATGGCCTCGAAACGTGGTTCTATAATGTCGGCAAGACCTCTTGTTTGAGATTCAGAGTAGCCCTTTTGAGAGGAGTCGAAGTCAGCTGCTCAGCCCCCATACACAGATTTAACAATCCCTGTTTTAGGATCTCATTTTCATCTCAATATAATAATTATAAATTGCAATACCAAAAAGTTTATGATGTTCAAACCACTGGTAATATTGATGCTTCATTTGAAAAGTTATTCTCCCTTTATAGGAACGACGACTGTTTTTAACATGACCCAAGCACACAGCATCCAGATTGGGTCCAATAATAAGATGCATGTGAACAAACCTGTGAAGGAGACCGGAAGAAGCCTTGCTAAAACATGTCGGAGAAAACTGGAAGACTTCACTGCATCCTGTAAGTTGTTAATTTGAAGGATTAATTTGTTATAAGGTGTTGTTTATCGTGTTATCATTTTGTGATGACGATATATGAGAACTAGAACAACATTTCGAAAAGGGCAAACCTCCGCCAGGCTGCAAAGCTTACGCTTTGTATCCCGTCAATAGGCCGGATGTGCATCCAGACCTGAACCAAAATCGAATGGCTTGTTCTTATCACACACCCAACTCATCCACCATATTTTGTCATAAATACTCCAGGTCCTTCCCCTCTCGTCGGTACCTTCTCACGCGTCTCTCTCTCAAGCAACTCTTGAACCCTCTCACTCGATTGGACTCCGGTGGGGGCTCCGCGTGACGGGTTATATAACCACGCCCTAGAATCTTCTTGAACCTCCCCGAAGTTTCTTTCCTCCACCCTCTCAGGCCAAACCCCTCATGCTTGGTTGGTTGATCAGGGGCTGGCTCACTCCTCCTTCTCATGATGAAGTGGAGACACGCCTTTCTTCTGCGAGCTGACCGCGTGCGTAATGGCGGCAAATGTAGTTAGCAATGTGATTGGCAATGACGGTTTTGGGGGAATTTGAACAAGGGGATCTATCTTATTCGAGTCGGTGCAATGCAGGGTCAATTAATGGGCAACAGAGCCTTAAACTGGAACACATAATAAGGAAATAACTATTTAGAAGGGTACATGATTTTCTACGTGCATGCGATGGATTAACTAAGGGGACGACCTTTGATCTTTACACAAATTGATGGAGGTATTTACAAGAATCATTACAATTGACAGAGGGTGATATTTACAACAATGAATTACACACAGTGCACGGCTTCTCAAATCCGCAACAATATATATATATATATATATATATATATATATATATATATATATATATATATATATATATATATATACATACATATATACATACATATATACATACATATATATATATACATATATACATACATACATACATACATACATATATACATACATACATACATACATACATATATACATATATACATACATACATACATACATATATATATATATATATATATATATATATGTATTGTTGCGGTTTTGAGAATACAGGATAACCCCCCTCGTAGGTAGTTGCACCACAACATGTAGCCTCGCTTTAGTTTAGTTATTTCTTATTAAATATAAGCATAGTTTCCTTTCCGGTGTTAGTATGCGTTGAGCAGGCCAGTAAGTGTCGGCCTCGATTGGGCTAGAATGCCATGTGCTAGGCCTGGAACAAGTCTGACAGGCCCAAGGGAGGAGCTGCAAGGGAGTGGCCGGTAAGTGGCGAGCAGCCAATCGGAGCTCAAGGGGAGTGGCTAACAACAGCAGCCAGGGGAGGGGCTTGGAACATTCGGGTAAAACTCTGCGGCGGGGCTATAAAACCCTGCCCCGGGCCCCCTGCAGCAGTCACGTCAGAGTTGAGTGAGAATGCCCCCAGTGAGTCACGAGTCGATGAGTCACCCAGTGAGAGACGTTGTGGTTGAGTGACCCCGCGTGAGTGAAGTCAGTCGGTTGCTTGTTATATCTCTCTCTCTGTGCACGAACTCTCCCTGTGCCCTGCGCTCTGCGGCTGTTAATCACGCTTGCGAAGCCGAACATCTGGGGCCACAGACGCTAACGGGCTCCCTGCACACGTGGCACGAACATCCGGGGCCACAGACACCAACGAGCTCCCTGCACACATGTCGCAAACACTTCGAGGGCCACGCCCGGCGAGCTGTCCGGAGCGAACGGCGCCAGGACGCGGTTGGAGCACGTACTTTTCCTTCCTCCTTTTCCCTGCGTGAGTGAGTGGGCCCTTGTCCGGGGATTAAGTAAGATTGACTAAGTATCTGCTCTGTGTCTCTTCTCTTTACCCTGATCACTGTATACTTGTAAATAAACCTGTGTTCTTCCTTCCATTTGACCGTGCACGTCATTTCACACTATTGGCCGAGCATCGCATGAATAAAACCGCTCAAATCGGGTTCAATAGGAATTAACGGCACGGGTCACGTGACACACAAACCGCTCGGCGTATCCCATTAGCGTGGCCCGTGCGAGGTCCAGTCCCCGTTCTCATGGCAGCGTGGGTACCGAAGGTACATGGGGATTCGACCCGATACCCTTCCGCACGCTCGCTACGGGAGTGGCGGCTCAGCCTCATGGACTCGAAGCTCGAAGGGGGAAAAGGGTTTCACCCTCCTCTGTACGTCGACGGGCTCGAGAGATCCGCAACAATATATATGTGTGTGTGTGTGTGTGTGTGTGTGTGTGTGTGTGTGTGTGTGTGTGTGTGTGTGTGTGTGTGTGTGTGAGCTCTATTTCGAGTCTTAGCCCATGTATAAAAAAAATGAAATCACTGACCCAACTATCGCTACCTTTGCAACGAGACCATCCAATGCATTCCCTACTCTGAGTGAAAGACTAATGTCGTACTACCGTTCTTACGCCTCTTTACTCTTGACGTGCGACCCCTAGTCCTGTCATTGTCCATTCTGCAGAAAACTTTGCACTTATTTTGTCTATACCCTTCATTATCTTAACCATCTCTTTCAGATCCCCTCAAATCTTCTCTTTTCTAATGTAAAAAAAGTCCGGTCTCTTTCAGCCAATCAAAGCATCCACAACAAGGCAATTTCACTTACATTTTCGGATTCAGCGTTCAATTCTATATAAGTGAGTGTATTCTGAGGAATGTGTGACTTCAAATAAAATTGTAAGCCAGGAAAACGTTCGTTTCATTCCTTAGGGATACAACATGTAAAACTGGCCCAAACGTGAAAACAAAACTCGCTCATTTTAAGTCGGACAAGCTAATGCGACCACTCATTATTTTGGGGAGCATCCCGTGCACATGCTTGTCACACTTATAACTCACCTAAGTCTTTATAAGTTCATCAAATACTGACACCGCGATTGACATTCGTTGAGGTAAATGTTGATCTCTTCTGAGGTAAAAAAAAAAAAAAAGGAATAAAAAGCAGATTTAAAGCATTATATGTATCAAACGATACATTTTATGAAACGGGGAGACCGAATACACACTGTGGTTGTTTTAAAATGCCAGAAAATGTCTTTATTAGAAGAAAAAAAAAAAGAACCTTGAAGATGACGCTGCTAACAAAATACACCGCTCTAACGCATAACCACGAGTTTAAACTACATTTACAACAAATATGAAAACTATTTTCATATCACAATGTTAAATATAGAATATGTAGTGAAAATGTATCAAAGTTGAACCCAGGTGTGATGCTCACTTAAACCACTGAGAGGCGTCTAAAAGACCTCGGACGTCTGTGACTCTGGGCCACTCCTGCGACATTATACTATGACATGTAGACTTGGATGGTATGTACCCGCTCATATTCTAGGCTTGCTTGCATTGACTGATATCGATCCTTTCTATATGATGCCAAGATCCTGATACATATATTGCATGATTGTATTTTACAGGATGATGCCAGAGATCTGATTGTTATTAAACCTACCTATGGGACAAAGTTGTGGACTTGATTGATTTTCACAACACTTAATAACAATCAGTCTTGCCGTCCACTCGAGGACAAGAGGCGAACATGGCGGGGCACAAGATGATCCAGGTACCGATATTTGGTGCCGACCCACAAGCGGTGGATTCGGGCTCTGAGCTGACGCATTGGCTCAAGACACTGGATAATCAGTTCAAAGCCCAGGATGCCGTTGTCACTGATGAAACGAAACTGGACGTGCTGCAGACTAAAGTACACCATAACGTCTACAGAAGCATCGAACAGTGTACGACGTACAATGCCGCTGTGACAGAGCTAAAACGAATTTACATTAAGAAACGGAGTGTGGTGTATTCCTGGCATCTGCTCGCAACGCGGTGTCAACAGCCCGCTGAGTCGATAGATCACTTCGCCCAAGAGCTGCGACGTCCACTTGCAGACAGTACTCAAGAGGTACGCACTCATGAGCAAGTCCAGGATGATCTTGTCCAAGATTCTTTTGTCTCTGGGATCAGCTCTTCGACTCTCAGACTAAGACTTTTGGAGACAGCGGACCTGACGTTCACGGAAGCTCTACGGCTGGCACACGTATACGCTGAGGCCCGGGAGCAATCTAACGCCTATGACCACACACGGGTCGTTGCGGGGACTTCTCAACACGCGCGCCCAGAGAGAGCTACCGCCGAGGATGCGGGAGCGGACTCGACCACACTAGCGGAACCTCTGGCCGCTCCCGAGGAGGACCCGGATTCAGGCTTGGCGGCAGCTGCGGCGGCTAGACCAAAGCCTGTACGAAACGCTATGTGTTACTTCTGCGGGAATCGACAACATCCCAGGTCTGCGTGTCTGGCTCGGGAAGCGATATGCCATTTGTGTTCGACAAAAAGACATTTTGCAAAAGTTTGCCGAAAGACTGCGCGGGGCACACGAACTCGCGCGACCTTGAATGGGCTTATCGCCGAGCCAACGGGCCGAGCACAGAGCGGGGTGCCTCACCCGGCTTTGATGAGCGGCGCTCCTCCTCGTGGGCCCCTGGCTGCGCGCTCGACCTTGGTGAGATACATCGGGCCGCCAAAACAAGTGGCGCTAACACGACCGAACGTGGAGCGACCATCCTTGAATGGTATCCGAACATCTCATGATGGCTTTGAGACTCACCGCGTGACACGAGCGCCATCCGAAGGCTGCTCGTACGAACTACAAGCTCTTGCTTCAGCACGTGAAACTACAGTTGGCTTCGACCCTTCTCGCGTGACACCAGCGCCATCCGCTGGCTGCTCGTACGAACTACAAGCTCCTGCTTTGGCACGGCAAACCATGCGCTTGACACGAGCGCCCTCCGGAGGCTGCTCGAACGACCGGAAAACTGTAGCCGGCGTTGGATCTACACGCGAGGTGCGATCATCTCGCTCGAATGGCTCAATACCTGCCGGACCTCCCGGCCTTGCTCAGGCCATTATTCCACTTATGATCGAAGGCATTTTTGCGCGGGCTTTAATCGATACGGGGTCCACAGATAGTTTTATTGATCATCGACTGGTGCGAAAACATGGATGGCCGGTCCTTGGGACAACACGACGGATCTTTATGGCCTCCCAAGGGCTTAGGCTCAGCACAAAAGGGGAATGTCGATTGAAGCTTGTGATAAAGGGACGCATGTTTCCAGATGTACATCTCATGGTCTTACCTGCTTTATGTGCTGACATTCTGTTAGGACATGATTTTCTTAAGCGACATGGACGTTTGGAAATGGAATTTGGTGGGACTGACACGCTTGCTGTGTGTGCACTCGCAGGAATGGAAATTGAGCCTCTTTCGCTGTTCCCCAACATGACCACTGACTGCACACCTGTAGCGGCAAAATCACGGCGCTACTCACGAGCAGACGCGCAATTCATTGAGGAGGAAACGGCCCAGCTCTTAAAGGAAGGTATCATAGAACCTAGCCGGTCGCCGTGGCGGGCCCAGGTCTTAGTGGTGCGAAGTGAAGCGCATCGCAGACGCATGGTAATCGACTATTCACAGACGATTAATCGCTTTACACAGCTGGATGCCTACCCCCTACTGGGGATGGACGCACTGGTTCGACAGGTGGCCCAGTACTCAGTCTTTAGCACTCTCGATCTGCGTTGTGCGTATCATCAGATCCCCATCTCTAGGGCCGATCGCATCTATACTGCCTTTGAATCGGGTCAAAGGTTATACCAGTTCACCCGAGTACCTTTTGGGGTGACGAACGGGGTCGCCTGTTTTCAGAGGGCTATGGACGACCTCATTACTAAGGAGAACTTGACAGATGTCTTTGTATATCTGGACAATCTTACGGTTTGTGGGCATGACCAGGGGCATCATGATGCTAATCTGAAGCGCTTCCTCGAGGTCGCGCAGAGGTATCGCCTAACCATGAATGATTAGGCGATACCTCTGTGAGCTTTCGTGAGCTTTCGTGTCCGCCACACTATAATACTTTATAGTCGATTTAACATTCTAAATAGTACGTACTGTACAGAAATATGTGTGACTTGTTTGGCACCGATGTCCTGATATTTCACCATTTACCCATATTGGTGTGATTGGCCCAAGGGCAAATGTGTCCAGTGGCCCTGCCCCCATCTGGCTGATTGACAGTCATAGTCCTGCCCACCCATCCATTCCCTTCCTATTCCTTTACAAAGGAATGCAGTTTTGCGTAATTTTCGTGGAATCATTTTCAAGTTATTAAAATTATGATAGCAAAGGATGTTGTTCCAAGTAAAACTATGTCGGATGGTACCAGGGTCATTACCATTGAGAGGGGCAACTCGGAAATATGCCGTTTGGGGATGATTTATTATTATGATGACAAGAAGAAGATTCCCCGGTTTTGACTGATCTCAGTTTTTAGCTGTTTGTTTATTTTGCCATTGTCTGGAGTACTGAAAATTGATCCCTGCCTAGACAATCAGAGGAACATACCAGGTGGACTCTCATATGTAGCCTAAGCAACTTTCTAGAATAGATACTCCAACTTTAGTTTTGTATATAGCGGATGGGACCGACATTTGATTTTGTGACATCCCTACAAAGAGTGCTAGTGCACTCTCTGATAAATAATGAAGAAGAAGACGGACAGCTTGTGTTGCAGTAGCAGGAGTCGAGGACTGGATCAATTGCAGGTGTTGATTAAAAAAAAAAAACCCAGAGCTCAAGGAGAAGCAGTCTGCTGAATGACATGAACATGAAGAACGATTTCAAAGATGAATGGCACTGGCAGATCATGATTTTGCAGAACAGCCAATGGAAACTGCTGAATATGAATGTGACATGTCAAGTGATGCCAGCTCTGGAAACGATTCTGATAAATAATTTGGTATTGCAAAAAAAATTTTATTCGCTAGAGATAACGAGAGATAACGAGGCTAGACAGTTCAGAGATAACGAGATCTGCTTCTGGCCAATCAGCTCTTTTCTGAAATGTGACATCTTCTTGAAATGTAATGCAATTGATCATCAACCATGAGTATTCCAAAAAGCTGGATTGGCCTCATTTTCAAAACTCTGTTTGACAGCGGTTACTCCGGCTTCGATGGCTGCCCACGATGAGATTCTCAAATCGGAAGCAGACTAGTCTGATGGACCAAGGTAGGTTTCGAAAGAGAAAGACAATATAGACAAGCGCATTTTAAGTGCCCACACGTACAGGACATTACTTACAGGCTCGATTGCTCCGTGGGGTTTTGATGTGCTAAGGGATTGCTCCGTGTGCTTCTTCTTCTTCTTCTTTCGGATGCAGCACAAGGCTTCGAGTAGCATAATTTGCTGGGCGTGTAGCTGCGCTGCTGATGCAGTGCCTCCTGTAGGTTAGAGCAGGAATTTGGAATTCGTTCAGAGTGCCGGCGATGGCTTAACAAAGAAAACCATGGGATCTTTTACACCCAGCAACTAATACTGGTAGATTGGTCTCCCAGTGCACTGCCAACGAGATGCCAGGATGGTAGTTTACAGCTTGGTCGAGATTAGAACCCAGACTAGACGGTTCATAAATAAGTGTACATACCTCTTAGCTATTCTCCCAATCGTTCACCGGTAAGGAAAGAAGCAGGAAATCAAGAACAAATTTACATTGGCAGCCAACAGAGCAATGGCCATGGAAAGCTGTATGGGCCGGAGGAAAGCGAGGAGGCGACAAATGCCTCTTTCCATGGACTGAAGCTTAGTACGGCAGGTAGACACGAGAAGCCATCATTCAGTGTCTGCATGCGTGGTACGTCAAAGTGATTCAAGGTACTATCCCTTTAGCCATAACCAATCAAAAAGCATCGATAGCGTGTGCTTGAAACCCCCAAATATCACTGACATGGGCTGACAGAATGGTCTAGTCTCCAGAGAAGTGGTTCCCAAACTTTTATGGTGGCGACCCTGAATACAATCTTGTCCTGGCCTAGCGACCTTAAACGCTGTACATGCAGTGTTAATGACCTATCATTTTGATACATTGTGTTATTCATATAGTTCTATTGAATTAATTACCAACACATAATGATTTTGAAAGAATTTTTAATTGGACAAATGAAAAACAAATTGACATAAAAATGAGACTTTATTACACTAAGAGTTTCTCTGTGGCTTCCGTGATACTGCTTCATTTTGTGGGTAAGCTCCTCTAAGTTTGGTTCTATGTTGATGGACAGGGCACAACGCAAGTCATGCTGATTAAAGACGTCTTCTCCAGTGGTGGTACTTGACAGGTCATTGCAGAAAAGAAATTCTTCCAGAATGTCATCTTCTCCTCTGTACCTTACAAAAGCCACAAGTTGAGCGTCACCTGTAATGTCTACCGATTCATCCGTCTGCAAAGAAAATTTTCCTGCTTTTTTTCAGTGTCACAATCAGTTGAGCCAAAATATCATCTGAAATGAGATAAATTCGATGTTTGATGCTATTGTCAGAAAGTGGTACCGATGAAATCTTCTTGGCAACATCTGCTCCACAAACAGTTTTCACCATTGCCACTGCTACTGGCTTCACCAGCTCCTCTCCAACATTATGGGGCTTTTTTGCATCTTGCAATATACCACGCCACTTCAAAGGACGCCAAAGAAGCTTTCTCCAGAGAAAAGGCTGAACTCGAGGGAGCATCAATCCGACTTCGTTTTACCTGTTCTTCTTTGCCCTCCCAGCAACTCAGTGGCTTTTCGACAAAGTTTGGATGAACTGAATGCAAATGACGCTTCAATTTGTTTTCCTTCATAGATTCTTGGCGAGGACTTGCAGGCGCTAAACACACCGAGGTCGGACATTCCCAGATTTTTCTCTCATCTTGGTGAAGCCATATTTCAAAAACTCAGGCTTATACAGCAGTTGTGTTTTGCATTGGGCCATTTTTTCCAGTTAAAGACCAGACCTGGAATGAAAAGTTATAAATAACATTTTTAGAAAACATTGAAAATTGTTCAAAAAGTTAAAAATAACCAATTGTAAAGTTAATTATTATTAATTCTTATATTATTCGACTCCACACACAGCAACATTAATCAAAAACCACACGTAAATAAAGACAAGTTAGATGCAAGCAATACTTACTGTTTGTAGTAACTAGATCTCAGCCTCCAGTAAACAAGTGAAAGCACGACTGTTGGATTGTGTGTCGACACATGTGAAAATCTAATTTCTTATATGCGAAAAATTGGTTCGAGTACATTCTTGAATGATTCAGAATAAAAAAGAAATTTTGGCAACAGAATATAATAGAATAAACTCCAATGATAAAACTCATCTGGAAAAGTTCTGAAGGTATAAAAATCAAACATTTTTAATTTAAATAACAAACGTTTGACGAATAAAAACAGTGAATTCGATAATTAAGCTCAAAACGCTAAAAATTAGAGCACCATCTAAAATATCACATTCAGATAAGAGCGATACTTAACAACAGGCTCCTCGCTGATCTGCTTGACGCACAAGTATTGGACGTGAACGGTCTCGACCATTATTATATTTAGCGTATATGGATGCTGTTGTATCCAGAAATTACCCGAAACGTACTTGATGGTAACGTCAACGGTTTAATCTGAAATCTCAAGACAGCACAGCATGCCCATTAGGCCTCCAAAAACCCCATCGTTCCTTAGCTCCTTCCACTCTCCAAAACCAACCGTCACTTCCGTTTCCCATACATATGACCTATAACATGTGACTTCAAACATAAATTACATGTGAATAACACGTGAATTTCAAACATGACAGATGCTATATTATCTACTACTATTCTACTTTAATTACTATTTTATAACACTAATATTTCATTTTTTGAGACCGTCCCACGACCCTCAGGAACACCCTCGCGACCCTCATTTGAGTTGCACCCATGGGTTTGGGAACCATTGCTCTAGAGATACACACACCTACCTCTAAGCTGTCTAGACTGGGTTTGAATCCCGACCCAGCTATAATTCATCATCGAGGTGTTTTACTGGCAACTCGGATGTATGTTAAACGGGCATGCCATCTACCAGCATTCGTTGGTGGACGTTAAAGATCCCAAGGATGTCTTTTGTGAAGAGTAGGTGAGAGCTATCGCCGGAACCATGAACAAATTCCAAATTCCTGCCCTAACCAGCAGAGGGCACTGCATCCGTGGCACCACTCACCCACAACCGATGATGCAGCATTGTGCTGTATATTAACGAGGAAGAAGAATTATCACCTGATTGCATTCAAGAAGTGTCGGGTTTTTTTTTTTTTTTTTTTTTTTTTTTTGTTCCTTTTATGCACTCGAACTGCTGGATGGAATAAGTTGAAAACTGGTGGTTGCCCTTAGGTGTGCACAGGTGGATTGTATGGGTAAATACAAAAGTCAGTCAAGGGGAATCAGGGTGGAGGGAGAGAGGGGAGCACAAAAAACTAAAATTCATACGAAAATATGCCAATTCCACCCACAATCCCACGGGATTTAAACTGTCCACAACCCTGTGGGATTTAAGCCACCTGCAACCACGCTGGATTTAAGCCGCCGACAACTCATTGAGATTTAAGCCGCCCGCAACCCAGCGGGATTTAAGCCGCCCGCAACCCAGCGGGATTTAAGCCGCCCGCAACCCAGCGGGATTTAAGCCGCCCGCAACCAAGCGGGATTTAAGCCGCCCGCAACCCAGCGAGATTTAAGCCGCCCGCAACCCACCAAGATTAAAGCCGCGTACAATCCTGTGGGATTTTACCCACAACCTCATGGGATTTAAGCTGCTGGCAGGCCCGCAACCGCGCGATATTCAAGCTGCCCACAACCCAGCGAGATTTAACCCTTCCCCAACCCCGAGGGATTTAACCCTTCCCCAACCCCGAGGGATTTAACCCTTCCCCAACCCCGAGGGATTTAACCCTTCCCCAACCCCGGGGGATTTAACCCTTCTGCAAATCCTGGGGATTTAACCCTTCCCCAACCCCGGGGTATTTAACCCTTCCCCAACCCCGGGGGATTTAACCCTTCCCCAACCCCGGGGGATTTAACCCTTCCCCAACCCCGGGAGATTTAACCCTTCCTCAACCCCCGTAGATTTAACCCTTCCCCAACCCAGGGGGATTTAACTCTTCCCCAACCCCGGGGGATTTAACGCTTCCCCAACCCCGGTGGATTTAACACTTCCCCAACCCCGGGGGATTTAACGCTTTCCCAACCCCGGGGGATTTAACGCTTTCCCAACCCCGGTGGATTTAACACTTCCCTAACCCCGGGGGATTTAACGCTTCCCCAACCCCGGGGGATTTAACGCTTCCCCAACCCCGGTGGATTTAACGCTTTCCCAACCCCGGGGGATTTAACGCTTTCCCAACCCAGGGGGATTTAACACTTCCCCAACCCCGGGGGATTTAACGCTTTCCCAACCCCGGTGGATTTAACACTTCCCCAACCCCGGGGGATTTAACGCTTTCCCAACCCCGGGGGATTTAACGCTTCCCAACCCCGGGGGATTTGACCCTTCCACAAATCCTGGGGGATTTATCCCTTTCGCAACCCCGATAATTTAACCCTTCCGCAACCCCGCTGGATTTAACCCTTCCGCAAACCTCAGGGGATTTAACCCTGCCACAACATCGTAGTTCTGGCAGGATTGACCCTTCAGTTAATACGGATTATTCACTAGAAATACATAATTACACGAAGTACAGATTTTAAAAAGACGCGATAAATGTAAATAAATCCTCCAAATGGTCTACGTGCGACACCGGACGGTTTAACATACCTGTACGTGCCTGAGAAGCGAGGAGAGTAAAGGTGTAAGTAACAGCGCGTGCTCGAGAAGAGAGGGTATCGTAGTCGGTGTGCTCGAGTGGAGGAGAAATGGAGAATCGTAGGGATGACTAGAGGGTAGGGGTAGAGCGTGTCTCCGTGCGGAACACACACACAAACACCGATTTCTCTGCCCTGGTGTCTCCCTCGGGTGTCTCCGCGGAACAGCCAGAACTACACTGCAGCTCCACCCGGTAACGGCTTGTGAACCCCAGGACTTGCGATATCCCCCTCTCCCTGCCCACGACCCCCGAAACCTCAAACTAAAGGCTTCATCCGGTTTTCTACCTTTCACCTCCACCTGCGAGCCAGCACTTCATACTTCATGCATAACAAGCGAAACGACCACGCTTCTTTATAGGAATCTCAACTCGGCGCCCATTGGCTGTAGTCGGACCATTGATGGCACTCAGATGAAATGGTTCCACCTCATCTCGCAATCCGCCTTCTTGTTTACCTGTGGTATGTATAAGGCGGATCGACGGGTTCGGCTTATGTTATGGTGTGTGTGTGTGTGTGTGTGTGTGTGTGTGTGTGTGTGTGTGTGTGTGTGTGTGTGTGTGTGTGTGTGTGTGTGTGTGTGTGTGCGCGCGCGCACGCACTTTACATGGAGTGAGGGTGTGGGTAGGTGTGGTGGGGTGCGGTGTGGATGAGGTGGTTGGGATGCGGTGGGGGTGAGGTGGTTGGGATGCGGTGGGGGTGAGGTGGTTGGAGATGCGGTGTGGATGACGTGGGTGGGACGCGGTGCGGATGAGGTGGGTGGGATCCAGTGTATGGGATGTGGTGTGGATGAGGTGGTTGGAGATGCGGTGTGGATGAGGTGGGTGGGATGCAGTGTGTGGGATGGGGTGTGGATGAGGTGGGTGGAGATGGGGTGTGCATGAGGTGGGTGGAGATGCAGTGTGTGGGATGTGGTGTGGATGAGGTTGGTGGAGATGCGGTGTGGATGAGGTGGATGAGATGCGGTGTGTGGGATGTGTTGTGGATGAGGTGGGTGGAGATGCGGTGTGGATGAGGTGGGTGGAGATGCAGTGTGTGGGATGTGGTGTGGATGAGGTGGATGGAGATGCGGTGTGGATGAGGTGGATGAGATGCGGTGTGTGGGATGTGGTGTGGATGAGGTGGGTGGAGATGCGGTGTGGATGAGGTGGATGAGATGCGGTGTGTGGGATGGGATGCGGTGTGTGGGATGGGATGCGGTGTGTGGGATGGGATGCGATGTGGATGAGGTGGGTGGGATGCAGTGTGTATGCGGTGTGGTTAAGGTGGTGGGGATGCGGTGTGGAGGAGGAGGTGGGGATGCGGTGTGGATGAGGTGGTGGGGATGCGGTGTGAATGAGGTGGTGGGGATGCGGTGTGGATGAGGTGGTGGGGATGCGGTGTGGATGAGGTGGTGGGGATGCGGTGTGGATGAGGTGGTGGGGATGCGGTGTGGATGAGGTGGTGGGGATGCGGTGTGGATGAGGTGTGGATGAGGTGGTTGGAGATGTGGTGTGGATGAGGTGGTGGGTATGCAGCGTGGATGCGGTGTGGTTAAGGTGGTGGGGATGTGGTGTGGAGGAGGTGGTGGGGATGCGGTGTGGAGGAGGTGGTGGGGATGCGGTGTGAAGGAGGTGGTGGGGATGCATTGTGGATGAGGTGGGTGGGGTGCGAAGTGGATGAGGTGGGTGAGATGCGATGTGGATGAGGTGTGCGGATGAGGTGTGGGTGGGTGGAGTCGGTAGGTTGTTTGGTTCTCGATCTACCTTCGGTTCGCATAAAAATGAAATTTGTCTGTGGTCATGATCCATGACCTCTGAGTTATCGCACATTATGATTTACATGTTACAGAATATTTTATACAGAACCCAAATCATTAGCAACTTTTGTAACCCAAACGGAACTCTAAAAGACGGACCAAAAGTTATGGATCAATGGAATAACCGAGCACCCCCTTTTCCCAGTTTGTGATTTTCCTCCTCTCCCATTCCCAAACAGCCCCCTTTTCCTTTTTCCCAGTTTGTGATTTCCCCCCTCTCCCATTCCCAAACACTTCTCTTCCCAATTTGTGATTTCCCCCCTTTCCCTTTTTCCCAGATTGTAAATTCCCACTCTCCCATTTCCAAGCACTCCCCTGTTCGAGATTATGATCCCCCCCCTCTCTCATTCGCAAGCACCCCCATTTTCGAGATTATGATTCCACCCCCCCCCTTTTCGAGATTATGATTCCACCCCCCCCTCTTTTCGAGATTATGATTCCACCCCCCCCCCCTTTTAGAGATTATGATTCCACCCCCCACTTTTCGAGATTATGAATCCGCCCCCCCCTCTTTTCGAGATTATGATTCCACCTCCCCCTTTTAGAGATTACGATTCCACCCCCCCCCTCTTTTCGAGATTATGATTCCACCCCCCCCTTTCGAGATTATGATTCCACCCCCCCCCTTTCGAGATTATGATTCCACCCCCCCTCTTTTCGAGATTATGATTCCACTCCCCCTTTTCGAGATTATGATGCCCCCCTCTCTCATTCGCAAGCACCCCCATTTTCGAGATGATGACCCCCCCCCTCTCTCATTCGCAAGCACCCTCTTTTCGAGATTATGATTCCACCCCCCCCCCCCTTTTCGAGATTATGATTCCACCCCCCCCCTTTAGAGATTATGATTCCACCCCCCCCTCTTTTCGAGATTATGAATCCGCCCCTCCCGCCCCCCCCCCCCCCCCCATCTCTCCCATTCGCAAGCAAACCCATTTTCCCAGCTTGTGATTTTCCCCTTCTCCCAATCCCAAGCACTCTCCTTATCCAGATTGTGAATTGCCCCAGTCCCAAGCATCCCCCTTTTCGATTTCAACCCCCGACATCCAACCCGCACCCCCATTCCCATGCACTCCACTTTTCCCAGGCTGTGATCCCCATCCCCACCCCTCCTTCCATTCCCAAGCACTCCCTTTTTCCAGGTAATTTCAAATTTTTCCTCCCTTCCCCCTCCCTCTCACCTCTTTTCGTTTATTAGTTGTCAGTTGGTTTGTTCCTTTACTGTTGCATCCCCACTTTCCCTTGCTTGCTCACTCCATGTGTCCTTCTCCCCCTCCCCTTTATCTCACTCTCACTTCCACACTGCTGTTGGTGTTCCCCTTCACATTTTGTTTCCTTCCATTCTGCTATAGTAGCTCTTCCATGAGCCTCGACCATGTATGCAAACAAAAAAATTGGCGTTTCTGAATCAAACAGAGTTAGGTTCATTGGGTACATTACTGTTGCTCTAGTTGAGGACACGAGGATGGTATCCCAGAGGTTGTTGAATTTTTACAGGATGCCACCTTTCCAACAAGTCGTTTCGTCAAATTTCTGCCCTGCTCGAGCTGCCCCGGTCTAGGAGCGTCTAGGAGCAACCACAACTCAGCCACAAAGTGGTCGGCCACACAAGCTCACAGAACGGGACCACCGAGTGCTGAAGCGCATAATGCGTAAAAATTATCTGTCCTCGGCTGCACCACTCACTACCGAGTTCCAAACTGCCTCTGGAAGCAACGTCAGCACAACAACTGTTCGTCGGGAGTTTCATGAAATGGGTTTCCATGGCCGAGCAGCCGCACGCAAGCCTAAGATCACCATGCGAAATGCCAAGCGTTGGCTGGAGTGGTGTAAAGCTCGCCACCATTGGACTCTGGAGCAGTGGAAACACGTTCTCTGGAGTGATGTACCACGCTTCACCATCTGGCAGTCCAACGGAGGAATCTGGGTTTGGCGGATGCCAGGAGAACGCTACCTGCCCGAATGCATAGTGCCAACTGTAAAGTTTGGTGGAGGAGGAATAATGGTTTGGGGCTGTTTTTCATGGTTTGGGCTAGGCCCCATAGTTCCAGTGAAGGGAAATCTTAACACTGCAGCATACAATGATATTCGAGATGATTGTGTGCTTCCAACTTTGTAGCAACAGTTTGGGGAAGGCCCTTTCCTGTTTCAGCATGACAATGTTCCCGTGCACAAAGCGAGGTCCATACAGAAATGGTTTGTCGAGATCGGTGTGGAAGAACGTGACTGGCCTGCACAGAGCCCTGACCTCAACCCCATCGAACACCTTTGGGATGAATTGGAACGCCGACTGCGAGCCAGGCATAATCTCCAAAAATCAGTGCCCGACCTCACTAATGCTCTTGTGGCTGAATGGAAGCAAATTCCCACAGCAATGTTCCAACATCTAGTGGTAAGCCTTCCCAGGGGAGTGGAGGCTGTTATAGCAGCAAAGGGAGGACCAACTCCATATTAATGCCCATTAATTTGGAATGAGATGTGTGATGTTTGGGTATCCGCATACTTTTGGCCATGTCGTGTATAACAAGCGTCTTATGGAAATGCTGAGCTAAGGAATTACAGTGTACCATAAGGAAAATCCTTCCCTAAGGTTCAGGGAGTTTTATGCAACAGGGCCATTATCTTCTGTTAAAACAAGCCTGTGCCTCTGCAGCGACGTGTGGTGAGGCGAGCGTTGCGAGCTGATCCACGCTACTAATTATAATAATAATAATGATAATAATAATAATAATAATAATAATAATAATAATCAATGATAATAATAATATCAATGATAAATGGGAACTTTTGGATCTCAATTTTCTGATTCAGCGATGACGTCCCAAAGTATAATCAGTGTTATTGGGCTGGGAATTCTCCGCAGATGAGTGGTGGGTAGTTTATAAGTTTTATCTTGGTAAATTGTTTTGAGGATTGAGGTTGTATTGAGCTGAGCCAATGGAGTGTCCGCGCCATCCCTATATAAGAAGTCTACAGCCTTGTTGATATGAACAAGATGCAGACGTCAGTTTTTCTAATGGACATTGTTCATGAGAGTATTGTTACAGATACGACTTTGATGGTATGGTGGGCCGAGCGGGATGGCCGCCGTATCCGTACAAGTTACCCGATTGTGCCCGAATGTTGACTAATCGCGCTACGCTGGCTCAATAGGAAAGAGAAGACACCCGGCTGGGTTATAATGACACAATACGACACCAGGGGTTCAGTTCTCAAGACCTCCGGAGGAGGTTATATTAAGGCGGAAAAGGTTAGATTACAGGGA
The DNA here is from genome assembly GCF_964187855.1 of Myxine glutinosa. Lineage (NCBI taxonomy): Eukaryota > Metazoa > Chordata > Myxini > Myxiniformes > Myxinidae > Myxine > Myxine glutinosa. The sequence continues at coordinate 13,641,322 of NC_136262.1, forward strand.
CAAGAGGGAAACATAGGAAGGTGGGCACTTAGACACAACCTTATATTAACCCTAGACAGACCACAGATAAACGGGACAAGGCTCACTCACACGGGGTTTGATGGCCAGGAAAGCGGCAGTCGATGGCTCAGGTGCACCTGGCTCAGGGACAGAATCGCGTACGTTGGTGTCCAGCAGATGCGGGGAGGTCGCTCAGCGCTCGTGGGTCGCGACTTTGGTGGAGATGCCGGGGAGGTCGCTCAGCGCTCGTGGGTCGCGACGTTGGTGGAGATGCCGGGGAGGTCGCTCAGCGCTCGGGAGGGTGGCGTCTTGTCCTTCCAAGCTCGGGGCGCATCTGACGTCACGTCCGGCGCGGGGCCGCGTATATCCGGCGGGGAGTCACGCCCTCGCTCGTTAGCTCCGCCCCATATGGCATCGGCCCATGGCTTCTCATTGGGTGCGGGGGTTACCGGCTCCGCCCTTGACGAGGGGCTGACAGGGAGCCCCCTTCTGGGTAACCCCGTCGAGCACATGTTCAATGGCGGCCAACCGAGCCGGAGTGAGGACGCAAAGCCGCTGTTGTTGTGGTTGTTGTTGGAGCTTGAGATGATGGGAAGAGATGCGGGGAGGTATGGGAAGGTCCTAAACTCCTACTGGTGCCATATCATCACATTCTGGTGCAACGAAGAGTCATAATTAATGGAAACAAGTCCTTAACTGACATAGATTAAGAATAACTAGCAAGATGTCCTATAATGGTCTACGTGTGGTGCGGGGGACCTGGGCACGACATTTAATGGGGGAATGAAGGGGAAGATCGGCTCTAATGGGTGTTGTTTACAGACAATGGGACTAGGGAATGGGGTAAGGGGAGAGTTGGGGAGTATCGGAGAAGATAGGGGAATATTTACAAGCGGATATGGAGGTCAAATTCCATATTCGCAACATTGCACCCTTCTCTACCCTCGGGGCGTCCCGACCCGATAAATTTTTACCTACTTTAGTGTGGCACGCAATGTAGTTCCCTCTACTATTAACTCTACCCTGAGTGCGACAGTTTTATAGATATTCACAAATGAGTAAATATGTCCCCCTGCGACGTTGCACCCTTCTCCTCTCAGAAACACACCCACAGGATAACCGAATCCGGACAGAATTCGCAAACTAAACATACAGCCGGTAGGGAGCATTATTTACAAGACTACGCTGCTATTTACACTACGATCCAGGACCTGTTTTTGGAGGAACACATGCAGATGTTATGCATAGAGAGAGCGCGCTTGCCAACATCGATACACCAACCCACGAGTGCTCTGTGGCCGACGGCCTTTAATAACGTGCAGAGCACCCTTTCCCGAGCACCAACAGCACCACCCCACCACCAATCGGTGCAGTCACCATTGTTCATTGGAATAAAAATAACTTCAACAACCCCTAACCCTGCAGGTGTCTCTTGCTCTTCTTGTGGTGCACTTGGTGGTAACTAAAAGTGGTTCACCTGTATGGCATAGGTGCCACGTTGACCCATAGGTCCATCCCCGGGTGGTGCTTGGCCGCAAACGAACTGCGGTCCATTGTGGGTGGCCACAAACATTGCGGTCCATATGGTGTACCGATCCAGGCAGCGAACAGCGAAAGTGCAGGCCCACAACTGCGCAGCCAGCACCTCTCTCTCCTCTCTCTCTCTACCCCAAAGCCAGATCCTCGGAGGTGGGAGACAACAGAAGAAACAAGTGAGTAAGGTGGTAAGGGCGCAAAAGTGCACGCAATACAAGATGATGCACACTGGGGGCACATGGGAACCAGGTGAGACAGGTACGTTCCTATCGTACGCCCCCCCCCACCAGGTAACCTACATGGCCCCTCCCTTACCCCTTACTGCATCCACACAACACAACACTACTCATAAACATCTACTTTACAAATCAACAAACATCCCTACTGTCTTCCCCGTTCCTCCCATATACCAAATTCGTCTTCTCTCCCTCCTAACCAATCAAATTTGCCATTTTCAACTCTCATCAAAATTTGCCATTTTCAACTCAACATCAAAATTTGCCATTACCAATTCATCATCAGTCCCTCCTAGGGAGGGAGAGATGGAATCACCCCAATGTCTCATCCACGTCGTGATGCGTCTCACAAATCCACAGCAATTTCATTTCCTGCAACACAAACAAAGAAAACACAGGTGTGGAGTCATCATCATCACCACAGGCAAGTGGCTGCGTCTGGTGCGACAGGTTCATCAATCCTAACTATCGCCTAAATGACTTTAACAACTTTACACTACCCGGGGTCTTTCTCCGGCCAAACCATTGGCCCTCTTACACTATGGGTTCTAAAAACCAATTCCCATTGGCCAAACTGTGGTGCTCTTCAATTTGGGGTCTCACTCCCCCGATTCATCTCCCGGTGCCCTCGTACAATTTCTGGGCTGCGACGTGTACCTCTCCCAGTGGGTCTACCCACCTGCACACCTCCACCACTGCAGTTGCCTCCGAGCTTACCTGCTCCTTACCCTAACCTAACTACCAGGGGAAGGCCCTCTGGCTCTCTCCCCACTCCGTGCCCTCTCTGGCACTGGGCTGCCCGATCCACACCCGGGATCCTCAGGCACCCACTCACAACTACCGGCTCCCAGAGCCCACCTGCGGCCTCACCTGGCCGACATCCTCACAGTGGTGGAGTGCCCAACCAACTACACACACTAACAGGCTACACGCCCAGCCATTTCCACAACACTAATGCACCCATCCACAACACCATTCTGCAACCGCACCACAAATGCCAATATCCAACCACAATTTACCTGCACCCTCTACCTAACACTTACACTACCCGCCCCGGGTACTCGTGAAAGGGGGTCCACTCTTCCCCCATCCACACCTTCGCACCATGCACACCACTCCGTACCACTTACTCCAACTCTCTCCACACACCTGTACCTGCACACCTGTGCTCTCACACCTGGTGCCACCTGCACCCTTCTCTCCCCAAGCGCATTCGCGCTGATCTACACACTCACTACTCATACACTGCTCCACACACCTGTCCAGTTGCACACCTGTGCAATCACACCTGTTCAATTCTCACAAACACGGCATCATCTCAGCTAACTACTCCCTTCTGAAACTTGCGCTTCCCAGTCGTCCCTTTAAACTATTGCGCTCCCACGTCATTATCATCCATACTAATCTACCTGCGTCCCCACTACAGGTATCAGTCACTAACTAAACTTAACGTTACCTAATGTCATCTTCTAGATCCCTACACACAACATCCTAACCCACCCGGGCTAGTTTTCACTGCCATACACCCCATAAGCTATTGCTCCTTTGCCCCACCATATGGGAAGGATGGTGGATTTGCCATCCCACCACATCGGGGGTCTCTCACTACCAATTTTGCACATCAAATTTCAACAAATCAAAAATTTGGCCAATCACTGCCCATCATCTGCCAATCACTACTGCCAATCCTTGGCCAATCATCAAATTTTGTTTTTCTCTAATTTTGGGTCCAAAACACTAACCTCATCACCCAGTCTACTCACTAATACCTCTCGGTGCGCCAATCCCTGTCCAAAGCCCGGCTTCGTAAAGCCAAGCAATGGATGCTGGTTGTTTTGTGCCAGCGGCTGGATGCGTCCGGCACTCGGTGCAGGGACGGGGGCTTACCCGGGCCGAGATCCCACGCATCACCTCGGCGTGGAGCCATCCAATGTCCCGATCTCGACCTGCCGGAATGCCTCAACAAAAGGTGGTCGCCATGACGACCCTTTCTATCGGGCCGCCCGCTCCGCCTAGTGGAGCCTGGACGCGGCCGTTCAAAGCGAGGCCCGGCACGCACCGAGGGCCCGATTCGGCTGTAAGTCGTTCTAAACTCTACCCCGTCTAACGTCGATGCTTCACCTGCATGCTTACATCCCGCAGCCCGTTCCTTGCTCACACATCCAGCCGTGCCCATGCTCCTCGTACCTTTCCTTACACACCCAGGTACACTCATTCCACTCACAGCCTTGGTCACACACCTGACCACCGAACACTTTGGCACACATTCGTCGCTCGCACACCTCACCAATACACCTCTTCGCGCCACCTCCTCTGTGACAATCACAGGTGTGCTCTCATTCGCACACCCAACCACGTGCCTCACCACCAACTCCAGCGTGCATTCCCACTCACGCTCTACCATTCCAGGTGTGCATCCTTCCATCCCAGGTGTACATCCTCGCTCACCTGTCACAACTAACTCACGCTCCTTGTCACTCTCACTACTTTCACCTCCATTCTTGACAGCGCACTCACCCTTACTCTTGACAGCGCAGTCTTTCCCCATGCACCTGTCCGTCACACACCTTTCTCGCGCACACTCCTGCGCACACTCTCCCGTCACACCCTCTGTAACACTCACCACACCGCGCTTCCACGTGCTTCCTCGCACACACGCTACGACCGACTCATTCTCGCCAACACCCTCACTCCTTGGCACACACTTTTTCCTCACACACCCCAGAGTCGGACTTTCTCGCACACCTCCTTTTTCGCACACCAGACCTGTCGCACACCTCACCAACGGCCTTTCACGAACACCCGGGTCCATCTCGACCCCCAAGCTTCTTAAATCCCCTGGCGCATCATACGCACGACCATATTGGTCACCACTTACACCGGGTCCTCTTTCTCTTCGCTTCTCCTCCATCACCTGCGAATCCCTCATCCGGTTAATGAGCACATCATCACGATCCGAACACAGACTCTGGACCAATTCTTTTACCTCCTCTTTTATCTCTTTCTTATCCTCTCTCCGTCGCTTTTTAATTTCGCTCACCCCTTCTTCCACTTCTTCTAATTTTTGCTTCATCTCCTTCATCTCTTCGTGCGCCCCTTTAAGTTCTTCCTCTAACTCCACTTTATTTTTTTCTATGTGCTCCCGCACCTCCCGCTCTTTAACCTCCATTACCTCTACCACCTTGTCCATTTTCCTCGTCAGGTCCTCATGTACCGTCTGGCACTCTTTTTTAATTACCCCTACGTCCTTTTTCATCTCCTTCTGTGTCGATTTTAAACCCTCTATTACCGCTGTGTTCTTCTTTACCTGGTCCCCCAACTCCTTTTGTCCCACTGTCAGTTGTTCTACTCCCAGCGTCAACTCCTCTATACCACCTTGCAATTTTACAGTCCCCTTTCTCACCTCTTTCTCCATGCGCTCCTTACAGTGCCTCACCTCCTCGCGCACTCCTCCGACCTCCTCACTCACTCCTCTTCTGATCTCCTCTCCCATCACTTGCATCTCCTGCCCAGATGCCACCCTCATCTGCTCCATTTCCTCCCTGTGAGCATCCAGTTTGGTTTCTACCCCCATTCTGACCCCCTCTATCTGCTGCCCCATTTGGTTAACTTCCCTTTCCGCTTGGTCCCTCATGTCCCTCAATTTGCCTTCCATACTGTTTTCTAACCCCTCTAACCCTTTTTGCATCCCTTCCATTTGATTCTCTTGAGCGGCCATTCTGTTTTCTACCCCCGTTAACCCCTCCTGTATTTCCCCTAATCTATCGTCTAATTTCCCAAATTTCATGTCTAATCCCTTAAAATTATTGTCTAATCCCTCACTGGTACCCCTCGCTTCGTCCCTCATTACCCCCATTTGGTTTCCCATTACCCCCATTTGGTTTCCCATTACCCCCATTTGGCCCTCCAATCGCTCACCCTGAGCATCCATCCGGTTCCCCAATTGGTTACTCTGCAGTTTGAGGGACGCCTGCATTTGCGCCATAAATTGCTCCATGAGGACCTGCATCTGGGCCATCCCTCCCACTTGTGCAGCGGGTGCGGCCGCCGTAGCTATGTGCGAGGCGCAATTTCGCGCGTCTGCTACCCCCGCTGTTTCGCTCTCCTCATGTCCCTCATGTCCCTCAATTTGGTCCTGGACCGACCCTGCTTCACTCTCCCCTACCGGACCCCAGCCGTCTTGATCCGCCATAGCGCGACTTTCAAAATTCGGGTTTTTATTATTATTTTTTTTTTTTTTTTTTGTAAAACACAATCAAATTTCGCTGTTATAATTTCGAGCGCGTAAACGCGCTCCGGGTCCAATCTCACTCCTCGACACCAATTGTTACAGATACGACTTTGATGGTATGGTGGGCCGAGCGGGATGGCCGCCGTATCCGTACAAGTTACCCGATTGTGCCCGAATGTTGACTAATCGCGCTACGCTGGCTCAATAGGAAAGAGAAGACACCCGGCTGGGTTATAATGACACAATACGACACCAGGGGTTCAGTTCTCAAGACCTCCGGAGGAGGTTATATTAAGGCGGAAAAGGTTAGATTACAGGGACAAGAGGGAAACATAGGAAGGTGGGCACTTAGACACAACCTTATATTAACCCTAGACAGACCACAGATAAACGGGACAAGGCTCACTCACACGGGGTTTGATGGCCAGGAAAGCGGCAGTCGATGGCTCAGGTGCACCTGGCTCAGGGACAGAATCGCGTACGTTGGTGTCCAGCAGATGCGGGGAGGTCGCTCAGCGCTCGTGGGTCGCGACTTTGGTGGAGATGCCGGGGAGGTCGCTCAGCGCTCGTGGGTCGCGACGTTGGTGGAGATGCCGGGGAGGTCGCTCAGCGCTCGGGAGGGTGGCGTCTTGTCCTTCCAAGCTCGGGGCGCATCTGACGTCACGTCCGGCGCGGGGCCGCGTATATCCGGCGGGGAGTCACGCCCTCGCTCGTTAGCTCCGCCCCATATGGCATCGGCCCATGGCTTCTCATTGGGTGCGGGGGTTACCGGCTCCGCCCTTGACGAGGGGCTGACAGGGAGCCCCCTTCTGGGTAACCCCGTCGAGCACATGTTCAATGGCGGCCAACCGAGCCGGAGTGAGGACGCAAAGCCGCTGTTGTTGTGGTTGTTGTTGGAGCTTGAGATGATGGGAAGAGATGCGGGGAGGTATGGGAAGGTCCTAAACTCCTACTGGTGCCATATCATCACATTCTGGTGCAACGAAGAGTCATAATTAATGGAAACAAGTCCTTAACTGACATAGATTAAGAATAACTAGCAAGATGTCCTATAATGGTCTACGTGTGGTGCGGGGGACCTGGGCACGACATTTAATGGGGGAATGAAGGGGAAGATCGGCTCTAATGGGTGTTGTTTACAGACAATGGGACTAGGGAATGGGGTAAGGGGAGAGTTGGGGAGTATCGGAGAAGATAGGGGAATATTTACAAGCGGATATGGAGGTCAAATTCCATATTCGCAACAGTATTTAACCCGATTGTGGTCCATGAATGGGGTCGCCGTGTGATGACTGAGGACCATGGATGGGGTCATGTGATGAATAATGACCATGGATGGGGTCATGTGATGAATAATGACCATGGATGGGGTCGTCATGTGATGAATGAGGACCATGGATGGGGTCGTCATGTGATGAATGACGACCATGGATGGGGTCGTCATGTGATGAATAATGACCATCGATGGGGTCGCCGTGTGATGAATGAGGACCATGGATGGGTTCATGTGATGAATGAGGACCGTGGATGGGGTCATGTGATGAATGATGACCATGGATGGGGTCGTCATGTGATGAATAATGACCATGGATGGGGTCATGTGATGAATGAGGACCATGGATGGGGTCATGTGATGAATAATGACCATGGATGGGGTTGTCATGTGATGAATGAGCACCATGGATGGGATCGTCATGTGATGAACGAGGACCATGGATGGGGTCAGCTGATGAATAATGACCATAGATGGTGTCGTCATGTGATGAATGAGGACCATGGATGGGGTCATGTGATGAATAATGACCATGGATGGGGTTGTCATGTGATGAATGAGGACCATGAATGGGATCGTCATGTGATGAATGAGGACTATGGATGGATTGGATAGGGTTGTCATGTGATGAATAATGACCATGGATGGGGTCGCCGTGTGATGAATGAGGACCATGGGTGGGGTCATGTGATGAATAATGACCATGGATGGGGTCGTCATGTGATGAATGAGGACCATGGATGGAGTCACGTGATGAATAATGACCATGGATGGGGTCGTCATGTGATGAATAATGACCATGGATGGGGTCATGTGATGAATGAGGACCATGGATGGGGTCATGTGATGAATAATGACCATGGATGGGGTCATGTGATGAATAATGACCATGGATGGGGTCGTCATGTGATGAATAATGACCATGGATGGGGTCGTCTTGTGATGAATAATGACCATGGATGGGGTCGTCATGTGATGAATAATGACCGTGGATGGGGTCGTCATGTGATGAATAATGACCATGGATGGGGTCGTCATGTGATGAATAATGACCATGGATGCTGGATGGGGTCGTCATGTTGTGGAGCTATGCTCTCATGATAAAGCCGGACAAAATGGACTACACCAGGAACGAAGTTTCACTGAGCTATTTATTTCTAGCTCAACTCAAAAGCACTGAAAAGCCCGATAGAACGGGAAGGCAATTTATAACCAAAGTTCACCACACAAAAGCCACGCCTCTCAGGCGGGGCGTGGAATGCAAATCGGTAAGCCACGCCTCTCAACGGGGCGTGGTATGCAAACCAAGTGTCCGCCCGGGCAAGGCAAGTCCGGGCAAGTCCGGACGAGCCCGGGCAAGTGACCGCCCGCCGGTTACGTCATCGGCCGGTGCAAGGGGATTGTGTAATGCTTCCGGTAACCGCTACATGCGCCCCCCCAGAATTAACTTGCACCGGGAGAGTCAGTTTGAGGGGGGTCTTGATGACCCGGCCGAAACGATCCCTGGCGATTCGTGTGGGGGTGGTAGGTGGCGTGGCGGTGGATGGTCGGGCGGGGGGCTTGGTTGACGGGGGACGGCCCCGTCGTGGAGGAAGGGCCAACCGTGGAGGTTGGTCGAGGTCCAAATGGGCCGGCTTGAGGCGGTCCACGGAGATGTGGTCCGGTTTGCCGCTGATGTCCATGATGAACGACTTGTCGTGCCTCTTCAGGACCCGGAAAGGTCCATCGTACGGCGGCCGGAGCGGCCCCCGGTGTGCGTCGTTCCGGATGGAAACGTACTCCGCAGTGCGAAGTGCTGGGGGGACGTGGGGTTGGGGGCAGCCGTGATGGGACGTTGGCACGGGGGCAAACCTCCTGGCGGCCTCCTGGAGGACCGAGCGTTGGCGAGCCGCGGACCAGGGGCCGGTGGCGTCGGGGATGAACTCGCCCGGCACGAGCAGTGGCTAGCCGTAGACCAGCTCGGTGGTGGAAGCCTGGAGGTCCTCTTTAGGGGCCATTCGGAGGCCCAATAGGACCCACGGGAGCCTGTCAGCCCAACCGTCGTCCTGGAGGCTGGCCCTGAGAGCGGCCTTCATTGAGCGGTGGAACCGCTCGCACAAGCCGTTGGCTTGGGGGTGGTAGGCCGTGGTGCAGTGTAGCTTGACCCCCAAGGCCTGGGCGACCGCGCCCCAAAGCTCAGAGGTAAATTGCGGGCCTCTGTCGGAGGAGATGTCCGAGGGGGCGCCGAAACGGGCAATCCAGGTGCCAATGAAGGCCTGCGCCACATCGGCGGATGTTGTTGATGCCAGCGGGACGGCCTCCAACCACCTGGTGGTCCTGTCCACCATCGTGAGGAGGTGGGTGAAGCCCCGCGAGGAGGGAAGGGGTCCCACCAGGTCCACATTGACGTGGTCGAAGCGCCACGCGGGCACGTCGAATGGTGCCATCGGGGCCTGGGTGTGCCGGTGGACGTTCGCACCCTGGCAGGTGACACAGGCGTTGGCCCAGTCGCGGACGTCCTTACGGAGCCCGTGCCAGACGAATTTCGCTGCCATGAGCTTCTGCGACGCTTTCCGGCCCGGGTGGGAAAGGCCGTGGAGGGCGTCAAAAATGTGCCGCTGCCATCCGGTGGGCACGATGGGGCGAGGTTGGCCCAGGGAAACGTCGCACAGGAGAACTGTGCCTGTGTCCTCGAAGGGGATGTCGGCCAACCGCAGGCCTGTGTCCGCTGTCCGGAGGGCTTGCACCGTGGGGTCGGCGGTCTGGTCGGCCGCCATGCGGGCGAAGTCCACACCGAGGTGGACGGCGTTCGCGCCGGACCGGGAGAGGCAATCGGCCACACCGTTGTCCTTGCCCGCGACGTGCCGGATGTCCGTCGTAAATTCGGATACGGCGGAGAGGTGGCGCTGCTGGCGGGCCGACCATGGCTCTGCAACCTTGGCCATGGCAAAGACCAGGGGTTTGTGGTCCACAAACGCCGTGAACGGGCGGCCCTCTAAAAGATGGCGGAAGTGGCGAACGGCCAGGTAAAGGCCGAGGAGCTCATGGTCGAAAGCGCTATACTTGCGCTCGTTAGGGCGAAGCTGTCGGCTGAAGAAGGCCAGCGGTTGCCAAGCCCCGTTCACCCACTGTTCATGCACGGTGCCCACCGCGTAGTCGGAAGCGTCCGTGGTGAGGGCGATGGGTGTGTCGAGCGACGGGTGCGCCAGCATGGTCGCGTTGGCGAGGGCCAGCTTAGCGCCCGTGAACGCCTCGTCCATCTCTTTGGTCCAGGCGACATCGTGCTTGGCCGGCTTGCCACGGAGGGCTTCGTACAGGGGGCGCATGAGTTGGGGCGCGAGGCACGAACCGGTGGTAGAAATTTACAATTCCCAAAAATTCCTGTAGAGCCTTGATGGAGCAGGGGCATGGGAAACTTGTGACTACCTCCACCTTGGTCGGCAGCGGAACGGCCCCGCGCTTCGTGATGCGGTGCCCCAGGAAGTCGACGGCCGTTACGCCAAACTGGCATTTCGCCGGGTTGATGATGAGACCGTGCTGGCCGAGGCGCTCAAAAAGTGTGCGCAGGTGGATGAGGTGCTCCGCCCGGGAAGTGTTGGCGACGAGAATGTCGTCCAAGTAGACGAAAAGGAAGGTGAGGTCGCGCAGCACGCTGTGCATCAGCCGTTGGAAGGCCTGGGCCGCGTTCTTAAGGCCGAACGGCACGCGAAGGAACTCGAAGAGGCCAAAAGGTGTAATTACCGCCATCTTCGGCACGTCGGCCGGCCGGACGGGTACCTGGTGGTAGCCCCGAATCAGGTCGACTTTGGAAAAGATCACCCGCCCCGCCAAACGGGCGGAAAAGTCCTGTATATGTGGTATCGGGTACCGGTCGGGGGTGGTGGCGTCGTTGAGACCGCGTTAACCGCTGCATGGTCGCCATCCGCCACCCGGTTTGGGCACGATGTGCAAGGGCGAGGCCCACGTGCTATTCGAGCGCCGCACAATGCCCAATCGCTCCAGCGCGTCGAAATCCGCCTTTGCCATGGCGAGTTTAGCCGGGTCAAGGCGACGAGCCCTAGTGTAGACCGGTGGACCTGTGGTCGGGATGTGGTGTTCGACGCCGTGTTTGACGGCGACGGTCGAAAACGTCGGCTGCATGAGGGCAGGAAACTCGGCGAGTAGGCGGGTGAAATCGTCCGCGGCCGGGAGAGCGCAGGCTAGCTTGGTTGATGTGGAGCTGCTCAATGAGCAAGCGAGCGAGCTGAGGTTCTCCGCGTTGCTGAGCCGACGCCGTTTGACGTCAACCAAAAGCCCATGCGCGCAAAGAAAATCTGCACCCAGCAAGGCCATGGGTACGTTCGCCGTGATGAAGTCCCACCTGAAGCGCTGGCCCCCGAAGCAGAATGCGACGCTGCGTGAACCGAAGGTGCGGATGGAGGAGCCGTTTGCGGCGACCAAGGCAGGGCCGCAAAGCGCGGCCTGTTTGTCCTGCACCGAGGCGGGTATCACGCTCAGCTGAGCGCTGGTGTCGCACAAAAAACGCCGCCCGGACGCTGTGTCCGTAATAAACAGAAGGCTGCCTGAATGGCCGACGCTCATGGCAGGCAGCGAGCGCTGGCCTGGTCATTTCCCGACATGCCGAAAGTGCAAGGTGGGCGGCACGTTCTGGCCTTCTGCCCGAACCTGGCGTGGTAGTAGCACATGGTCCGCTCTGGTGGAGGCTCCGGCGTTCGCGTCGGGTTCGGTCGACGGGGCGTCGCGGCGGCCGCTGCCGCCAGTGGCGCTAACTCGGCTGGTGGTGGCGCCGGTCGTGGCGCGGGCGTTGCCTCGGTCGGCCCAGGGTTCCAGGCGGCTGCTCCGACGTGTCGCCTGTCCGAGAAAAATTTATCGGCCTCCTTAGCCAGGGTGCAAGGGTCCATCATGGGCGAATTAGCCAAAGCTAATTCTACCTGCCCGGGTAGCTGCCGGAGGAACAGCTCGCGGAAGAGGAAATCTGGGCTTTGGTCGCCGAGTAGAGCAAGCATGTTGTCCATGCGTTCGGATGGACGGACCTCACCCAGCTCCGGGAGGTCGAGCAGTTGTCGCGCGCGTTCGGTCTCCGTGAGTCCAAACGCACCGAGGAGTAGGCCTTTGAGCGCGCCGTATTTGTCGGCGTTCGGCGGGTTCTGTAGGAAGCTCAGGACCCGGGCGGCAGTGGAGGCGTTGAGCGCGTAGACCACATGGTGGTAGCGCGTCGTGTCCTCCGTAATGTTCCGCAGGGCGAATTGAGAAGCCGCTTGGGCGAACCAGACGGCTGCGTGCGATTCCCAAAAGCCAGGGAGCTTCAAAGCTACAGATGACTCCATCGCCGTGTTCTTGAAAAGGGGTCACCAATTGTGGAGCTATGCTCTCACGATAAAGCCGGACAAAATGGACAACACCAGGAACGAAGTTTCACTGAGCTATTTATTTCTAGCTCAACTCAAAAGCACTGAAAAGCCCGATAGAACGGGCGGCAATTTATAACCAAAGTTCACCACACAAAAGCCACGCCTCTCAGGCGGGGCGTGGTATGCAAATCGTTAAGCCACGCCTCTCAACGCGGCGTGGTATGCAAACCAAGTGTCCGCCCGGGCAAGGCAAGTCCGGGCGAGCCCGGGCAAGTGACCGCCCGCCGGTTACGTCATCGGCCGCTGCAAGGAGATTGTGTAATGCTTCCGGTAACCGCTACAATGTGATGAATAATGACCATGGATGGGGTCATGTGATGAATAATGACCATGGATGGGGTCGTCTTGTGATGAATAATGACCATGGATGGGGTCGTCTTGTGATGAATAATGACCATGGATGGGGTCAGGTGATGAATAATGACTATGGATGGGGTCGTCTTGTGATGAATAATGACCATGGATGGGGTCGTCATGTGATGAATAATGACCATGGGGATGACCATGGATGGGGTCGTCATGTGATGAATAATGACCATGAATGGGGTCGTCATGTGATGAATAATGACCATGGATGGGGTCGTCTTGTGATAAATAATGACCATGGATGGGGTCGTCATGTGATGAATAATGACCATGGATGGGGTCGTCATGTGATGAATAATGACCATGGATGGGGTCGTCTTGTGATGAATAATGACCATGGATGGGGTCGTCATGTGATGAAAAATGACCATGGATGGGGTCGTCATGTGATGAATAATGACCATGGATGGGGTCGTCTTGTGATGAATAATGACCATGGATGGGGTCATGTGATGAATAATGACCATGGATGGGGTGGTTTTTGTGGACATGTGAATTGAGGAATTGAGAGGGGAGAATGAACACGGTTTCTCCTTCTCCTTCCCCTGAGAATGAATCGTGAACAAGCGCAAGATTTGATGCTGGCGAATGGAAAAGACCAAATTTTCAACATTTCCCTTCATGATAAAGGTGTCGACCCAAGGGGTTTACAACGGTCACATGACCGTGAGTCACCGACTTTCCTCGCATGACGTCATACTTCACGTCCGGGAAGTTACGCCCGCGACGTGCCGACGTCGTTGCTGGGAAACTCGTTACGTCGGCAAGTTTAGAAGAGGGACAGACGGGCTCGACTGGAGCGGCCACCGGAACACGGTCACCTTTAATAACCCGTCGAACGGCGGCAATCGGGACGTTCCGGAGGTGTTTTCGCGGTCACGAGCCGCGACTCGCTCGAGCTGAGGTAAGACCGGACCGAGCGCCATGTCTGCGGAAGGACGCGCTCACCGTCCCCGATGTCCTCCTTTGTGTCTGCTCGGTCGCGTCCTCGTGTCTTTGTCTCTCTGCGTCGACCGGAAATGATTACCTAGTAGTAGTACGGACCAGGTTCGCTTCCCGCCGTTCGGATCACCATTTGGAGTCATCCTTGAGGTAACATTTCTATTGTTATTCACTGTAATCCGCCCTTTACAAAATGTCACATCGTTTAAACTCGTCATCGCGATTTGTGATCTTAATCTTATTCTGGATGGAACGGAAAACACACCTATCGCTCGGTGAACACACCTATCGCTCGGTAAACACACCTACCGCTCGGTGAACACACCTATCGCTCGGTGAACACACCTATCGCTCGGTGAACACACCTATCGCTCGGTGAACACACCTATCGCTCGGTGAACACCCCTATCGCTCGGTGAACACACCTATCGCTCGGTGAACACACCTATCGCTCGGTGAACACACCTATCGCTCGGTGTACACACCTATCGCTCGGTGAACACACCTATCGCTCGGTGAACACACCTATCGCTCGGTGAACACACCTATCGCTCGGTGCACACCCATCACTCCGTGCACACACCCATCGCTCGGTGAACACCCCTATCGCTCGGTGAACACACCCATCGCTCGGTGCACACACCCATCGCTCGGTGCACACACCTATCGCTCGGTGCACACACCCATCGCTCGGTGCACACACCCATCGCTCGGTGCACACACCCATCGCTCGGTGAACACACCTATCGCTCGGTGAACACACATATCGCTCGGTGTACACACCCATCGCTCGGTGAACACACCCATCGCTCGGTGAACACACATATCGCTCGGTGAACACACCTATCGCTCGGTGAACACACCCATCGCTCGGTGAACACACCCATCGCTCGGTGAACACACATATCGCTCGGTGTACACACCTATCGCTCGGTGTACACACCTATCGCTCGGTGAACACACCCATCGCTCGGTGAACACACATATCGCTCGGTGTACACACCTATCGCTCGGTGTACACACCTATCGCTCGGTGAACACCCCTATCGCTCCGTGAACACACCTATCGCTCGGTGAACACACATATCGCTCGGTGAACACACCTATCGCTCGGTGAACACACATATCGCTCGGTGAACACACCTATCGCTCGGTGAACAAACCTATCGCTCGGTGAACACCCCTATCGCTCCGTGCACACACCTATCGCTCGGTGCACACACCTATCGCTCGGTGCACACACCTATCGCTCGGTGAACACAGCTATCGCTCGGTGTGCACACCTATCGCTCTGTGAACACAGCTATCGCTCGGTGTGCACACCTTCGTGCTGTGAACGACATACTCGCAATGGATGCGTTGAAAAAGAAAAAAAAAAAGCTCACCCAGGGGTGACGTGTAAATAAATAAATACATACAGTTTGCATATAAAATGTTTATTTATATTTTCTTTAAAATTGTACAATTATACACTATACAGTACACCTGTATTGGTGTTTAAAATTGTACAATTACTGTATACACCATACAGTACACCTGTTTTGGTGTTTAAAATTGAACAATTATACACTATACAGTACACCTGTATTGTTGTTTAAAATTGTACAATTATACACCATACAGTACACCTGTTTTGGTGTTTAAAATTGTACAATTATACACCATACAGTACACCTGTTTTGGTGTTTAAAATTGTACAATTATACACTATACAGTACACCTGTATTGTTGTTTAAAATTGTACAATTATACACCATACAGTACACCTGTTTTGGTGTTTAACTTGTACAATTATACACCATACAGTACACCTGTATTGGTGTTTAACATTGTACAATTATACACCATACAGTACACCTGTATTGGTGTTTAACATTGTACAATTATACACCATACAGTACACCTGTATTGGTGTTTAACATTGTACAATTATACACCATACAGTACACCTGTATTGGTGTTTAACATTGTACAATTATACACCATACAGTACACCTGTATTGGTGTTTAACATTGTACAATTATACACCATACAGTACACCTGTATTGGTGTTTAACATTGTACAATTATACACCATACAGTACACCTGTTTTGGTGTTTAACTTGTACAATTATACACTATACAGTACACCTGTATTGGTGTTTAAAATTGTACAATTATACACCATACAGTATACCTGTATTGGTGTTTAACATTGTACTATTATACACTATACAGTACACCTGTATTGGTGTTTAAAATTGTACAATTATACACTATACAGTACACCTGTACTGGTGGTGTTTACAATAATTGTACAATTATACACTATACAGTACACCTGTATTGGTGTTTAACATTGTACAATTATACACTATACAGTACACCTGTATTGATGTTTAACATTGTACAATTATACACTATACAGTACACCTGTATTGGTGTTTAACATTGTACAATTATACACTGTACAGTACACCTGTTTTGGTGTTTACAATAATTGTACAATTATACACCATACAGTGCACCTGTATCGGTGTTTACAATAATTGTACAATTATACACTATACAGTACACCTGTATTGGTGCTTACAATTGTACAATTATACACGAAACAGTACACCTGTATTGGTGTTTAACATTGTACAATTATGCACTACACAGTACACCTGTATTGGTGTTTAACATTGTACAATTATACACTGTACAGTACACCTGTTTTGGTGATTACAATAATTGTACAATTATACACTATACAGTACACCTGTATTGGTGTTTAAAATTGTACAATTGTACACTGTACATTACACCTGTATTGGTGTTTACAATTGTACAATTATACACCATACAGTACACCTGTATTGGTGTTTAACATTGTACAATTATACACTATACAGTACACCTGTATTGGTGTTTAACTTGTACAATTATACAATATACAGTACACCTGTATTGGTGTTAAACATTGTACAATTATACACTATACAGTACACCTGTATTGGTGTTTAACATTGTACAATTATACACTATACAGTACACCTGTATTGATGTTTAACATTGTACAATTATACACTATACAGTACACCTGTATTGGTGTTTAACATTGTACAATTATCCACTATACAGTACACCTGTATTGATGTTTAACATTGTACAATTATACACTATACAGTACACCTGTATTGATGTTTAACATTGTACAATTCCACACTATACAGCACACCTGTATTGGTGTTTAACATTGTACAATTATACACGATACAGTACACCTGAATTGGTGTTTAACATTGTCCAATTATACACTATACAGTACACCTGTATTGATGTTTAACATTGTACAATTCCACACTATACAGCACACCTGTATTGGTGTTTAACATTGTACAATTATACACGATACAGTACACCTGAATTGGTGTTTAACATTGTCCAATTATACACTATACAGTACACCTGTATTGGTGTTTAACATTGTACAATTATACAATATACAATACACCTGTATTGATGTTTAACATTGTACAATTATACACTATACAGTACACCTGTATTGATGTTTAACATTGTACAATTCCACACTATACAGCACACCTGTATTGGTGTTTAACATTGTACAATTATACACGATACAGTACACCTGAATTGGTGTTTAACATTGTCCAATTATACACTATACAGTACACCTGTATTGGTGTTTAACATTGTACAATTATACAATATACAGTACACCTGTATTGGTGTTTAACATTGTACAATTATACACCATACAGTACACCTGTATTGGTGTTTAACATCGTCCAATTATACACTATACAGTACACCTGTATTGGTGTTTAACATTGTACAATTATACACCATACAGTACACCTTTATTGGTGTTTACAATTGTACAATTATACACTATACAGTACACCTTTATTGGTGTTTAACATTGTACAATTATACACTATACAGTACACCTGTACGGCATTGGAAAATTAATTCATAACCTGTGTTTATTGGACAATGTTGTACTGTGTGTGTCATTCTGAACTACCCTCATTTATTTAATCACAGGCGATACGTGTACCTGTACCTGGACGTTCCCCTGTAGCTGTTCCTGCACCTGTACCATAGGAAGAGTCGGGTGAATGAAACACGTTACATGTTAGTTCCGTTTGACGTAACAATGTTAAATAGGTATGAAGTTTTAAAGGGCTTGATTAACCTGTGGATTCGACCCAAACCTGAAGGTCTGACAAACGACCTTGTTGGTTCTACCTGTCCCTGGTGGTTCTACCTATCCCTGTTGCTCGCCATGTTCAAAATTGGGACACAAGGTGTGTGTTTTCAATAAGAGCGGAAACCAGCCCTCCCTGTCCACCCTCGAGTCCCCCAGCTGTGCCATTGTTGATGTGTAAGCACTGGAAAAAAAACGAATGAGGAAGTTAGACATTTTCCAGCGAAGAGGGAGGAGAAGAGAGGAGCAGGAAGAATATGAGAGAGAGAAGAGAGAGGAGAGTTGGGATGAAGTCGAGAGGGGAGGAAGGAGAAGAGAGGGGGAAGGAGAAGAGAGGGGGAAGGAGAAGAGAGGGGGAAGGAGAAGAGAGGGGGAAGGAGAAGAGAGGGGGAAGGAGAAGAGAGGGGGAAGGAGAAGAGAGGGGGAAGGAGAAGAGAGGAGGCAGGAGAAGAGAGGGGGAAGGAGAAGAGAGGGGGAAGGGAAGAGAGGGGGAAGGAGAAGAGAGGGGATGGAGAAGAGAGGAGGAGAAGAAGAGAGGGGAAGGAGAAGAGAGGGGGAAGGATAAGAGAGGGGGAAGGACAAGAGAGGGGAAGGAGAAGAGAGGGGGAAGGAGAAGAGAGGGGGAAGGAGAATAGAGGGGGAAGGAGAAGAGAAGGGGAAGGAGAAGAGAGGGGGAAGGAGAAGAGAGGGGGAAGGAGAAGAGAGGGGGAAGGAGAAGAGAGGGGGAAGGAGAAGAGAGGCGGAAGGAGAAGAGAGGGGGAAGGAGAAGAGAGGGGGGAGGAGGAGAAGAGAGGAGGGAGGAGGAGAAGAGAAGAGAGGAGGGAGAAGAGAAGAGAGGAGGGAGGAGGAGAAGAGAGGAGGGAGGAGGAGAAGAGAGGAGGGAGGAGGAGAAGAGAGGAGGAGGGAGGAGGAGAAGAGAGGAGGGAGGAGGAGAAGAGAGGAGGGAGGAGGAGAAGAGAGGGGGGAGGAGGAGAAGAGAGGGGAAATAAAAGAGAGGAGGAGGAGGAGAAGAAGAGAGGGGGAGAAGAAGAGAGGGGGAGAAGAAGAGAGGGGGAGAAGAAGAGAGGGGGAGAAGAAGAGAGGAGGAGAAGAAGAGAGGAGGAGAAGAAGAGAGGGGGAGAAGAAGAGAGGGGAAGGAGATGGAGAGATGAAGAGGAAGTTAAGAAATTGTAATTGTGTAAAGTTTAATCATCGTTATGTTTTTTTTATTTATAGGACAGGACAAAGGGAGATCAGTACTTTATTAATGGCGTTTCATCGTTTCTTCACTTGACGAGGCAAGAAACCGTTTTCCATAAGAATCCAACTTTTTAAACTTTACGACTTGTAAAGGTTTCCATTTGTATTGTTAAACGCACTCCACCTGCCCAGTAAGTGAAACACCAAGACGAGCTGATTTAATTTGAGCAGCACCGAGTCGAATCACAATGAAATCCTGAGATTGGCAAGATGGGGCGTTCAGAGAGTTCCACAAACGAGGTACTCGTGATAGTCAGAGAAACATCATTGCTTTGTTCATGTTTCCATGTACGAGTACTGCACATGCACACACACTCAATCAGTAAGGGAAGATCTTCCTTTACTAGTAATGTCAGCTTGTCTTTGGGGAAAAGATGAAGTTTCAGTTTGTTCGCATCTCAAAGACTTCCGAATGTGCTTGAAATTGTTGGCAGAATCCAAATTTGTTTTTACGTCTCCGCAGCCGAGGGTGCTGGAGGCATTAGGTTTTCAGGTTATCCTTGCGTCCCTCCGTCCGTGCTTCCGGCATGAACCACTGAAGGGATTTTCCCCAAACCTGGTAGAAAGGTGGATCATGATTAGCACATGAACTGATCAGATTTTTTGGGTCAAACGTTGAAAGGTCATGTGACCTTTTAGCTGAAAGTATCAGATTTTCGTTTCCATGATAACTTGTGAACAGCTCAAGGGATTTGGACCAAACGTGATACAGGTATGTAATACCATGCAATGATGAACTGATAGGATTTTTGGGGCAAAGGTCAGATGTCATGCTCCCTTCAGTTGAAAGCAGCTGATTTTCGTTATTGCGATAACTTATGAACCACTGAAGGGATTTTGACGGAACTTGGCAGAAGTATCTACCGTAATACGATGAAGAACTGATTACATTTTGGGCTCAAAAGGTCAATGTCCTCACGTCAAGTGCTGTTTCATTGAAGATCCGTGTTACTGCAATAACTTGTGAACCACTCGAGATTTCAACCACACTTGACACACTTATGGACTGTAATACAAAGATGAACGGATTCAAATTTAGATGGAATAGGTCAAAGGTCATGTCCCCTTTGAAAATCATGTTGCACACCATAACTTGAATCAGACGTTGTCTCTTATACTTATCTCAAAGGTCTCTCTCAAGAAACCTTTAATTTTTCATGTGACCTTCAATTTAGATGAAATGTAACTATGGGTTGATATCTAATGGGGGTGGACGCATGTCCATTGACGCATTTGCGCCAAATTCTACTTTCTAGTTTCTTACTATTATTGTTATTATTATCACCTCGCCACCGAAGGTGGGCGGATCTTATGTTTTCACCGCTGTCTCTCTGTCTGTTTGTCTGTGAACAGGATATTTCAAAAAGTTGTGGATGGATTCGGATAAAATTTGGCAGCGGTTGGGTGTGTGAGGACAAGTAGGATTAGATTTTGGTGAAGATCTAGATCCAGATCCACATACAAGTGATTCTTCACCACTGAGAGACGGGCGAAAATGATATGCAGCACAATATCTCAAAAAGTTGCGAACGTATTTAAAACAAGTCAGCAGACGACGATGGTTCACCAGCGAGCGGTATTCAATGACAAAGGACGGACTACTTTGAAATGGCCGTCCTTTGTGACCTTTAAAAGTCAAAACCGACATTGAAAATATATAAATAGGAATGTGTTATCTGTTATGAGACTAGTTAACTACACAATACCGAAAATTCGGTTCGATTCCGACAACGTTGAAAATTTGACCTTTGTGACCTTGAAATGTCAAAACGAAGGTTACTGACCTTGAAATGAGATAGAAAATAATGTATAATCAGTTATGGTGTTAGTTAGCTACACAATACCGAAAATTCGGTTCGATTCCGACAACTTTGAAACTTTGACCTTTGTGACCTTCAACGGTCAAAGGTTGAAGATTCTGAAATTTGTTGGAAAACTTGTATTTCATGATGTATGTGATAATATAAGATCATGTACGACATTTCACCCTATCAGGAAGCGAACAATGTAATAAAACCATCAAAAATCGACTTTTCTAAATTTCATGACCTTGACCTTGGGGCGAAAATGAAAAATCGAGCTCCGTGGGGCTTAGACACATGACATTTGCCTAACCAAATACCCAAACCCCTGTCAGATTCCATCAACTCCCTCGGACAAGATGTAGCTTGAACTCGATTACCCCCTAAAAAGACATCTTTTTCGGGCGTGGCTCTGCCCACAATGGGCACAATATGCCCACTCTAGGCAGGACACAACTAGATCATGATATCAACCTCCCACCCAAGTTTCATCAAGATCGGATGATATCATCGGGTAGTTATGCTGCGGACAGACAGACAGACACACACACATGACGAATATAGTGGTCACTTGATAACTCGTGAACCAAAAATATTGTTGTGGATCTGTCGCCGGCCTTCTCCCCTTATCAAGGGGGGATTAATCCCCTTGTCTTTACTGACCTTGCGTGACCCGAGACCTATTACGTCCCTTCCGAACAGCGCTAAATAGGGTTTCAGGATCAAATTCGCTGTTACCTAAGTACTAGCGCTGCCCTGGAAGCGAGGGAATAAGCCTCGCACAAACCACGTGTGATGGTGATACGCCGAGCGGTTTGCGTACACGTGATCCGCGCTATTATTAGTTACTAGACCCGATTGGAGCGATCTTATTCGTACCACGCTTAGTCAATGGAGAAATCACAAAGGCGATCGAATTGAAAAGGAAAGGAAGAACAAATATGTTTAATTATGATTGCACGTATTTACAGCTCAGGACGAAGAGACACAGGGAAATCCTTAAACAGTCTTACTCTTAATACCCCAGGACAAACGGGCCCGTCTGACACACACACTCACATGGGGATTGCTGATGGGCAGGATGATGTTCACCAGCGCCGCGGTGGTCGTACAGGATCGGCTCCGTCTCACTCTCAGTCTCCACGGTCCCCGGCACGTCCCACGAAGATGAAGGTAGGCGAAGGCAGGACCGCGTATCGTGTCGCTCCAACAAAGCGGGTAATCTCGGGGCGAACGGTAGAGGGCGGACTTTGCGCGGCTGGCGGTTACTCAGCCGCGTTCACTCGCTTTGGCCGAACCGCGTGAGTTATCAACACCCTGTCTGCGCCCACGTATTCCACGTAACAAAGTTCATACAGTGCGAAGGATCCTTTCCAAGCGCGTCTCCTTAGAATCCTCTCATAAACTCCGCACCAGCTCAGCGCACCTCCCTCGATAACTCTCAAGTCCTTCCCTCCGCGAGTCCTGTTATCAAGCTCCCTCTCTGCAAGTCCTTTACAACGCGCTTATCCTCTGCAAGTCCTCTGCCACTGCCGTGTGCACGCCCTTCCGAGGGCTTTTCGCATCGGGTTATATATGCCACACCCTTCGAACCCTCAGGAACTCACCAGACGCTCTTCACCACGCCCTCTCACGCCATGCCGCTTGAGCTCTGATTGGCTGGTTCATTCTTACCGTCCCCACTGCTGCCGCGCCGAGCTCAACCCTCCTTCACCTTTCGAGGCCCTGCCTCATGTTAACTTGACTAGTGGACAGCCAAATGGGACGTGGGATGGATTGCGCCCATAGAGGTAGAATGGAGGTCGGAGCAAAATGATTGTAGGGCCTATTCTCCTGTCTTTACACAACGCAGCTACTACGAGGGGAAATGGCCTATTCTTACACATGTCATACTAAGACATAACTATACTACAAATGGGCCTATATGTTGCTCGTGTGACTAACTTTGGGGGGCAAACCTTTAACATTTATTGACTTCAATGTGCCAATCTCAAAACCGCAGCAATATATATTTTTTTGTATACAGAATCGAGGCTCGTGTAAGAGCTAACACATTGAACATGAACACATGCACAGACACATAAAACATACAATGAAGGGAGCGGGAGACAAGAGGGGGGGGGGGGGAGGGGGGGGGGGGGAGAGAGAGGGAAGCACACAAGCATCACAACAATAGATACCAAGGACGTCGGTAGATCTGTGGAGGGAAGAGGGGTGCTGGGGGAGGAGGGAGGGGGTACAGGGTATAAAGCAAATGAACACGACTCGGAATTTCAGGAAAGAGGTTGGGGGTTGAAAGAGGGATTCAGACGAAACTTAGTGGATGAGTTGGGTAGGTGACAAGAATAGGTGATTAGATTTTGGAGAAATGGATTCAGATCCGGCCTATCAGTGGGATACTAGATGTGGCAGACAGGATGGTGCGCTCGTCTTTAAGTGGCCGAGAATGTGCCCAATTGCTAAACCAACTATAAATTGTGCTGCAAACGAATGATGCAAATCAGCAACCATGTGTTGCAAATGAATGAATCATTATTATGATTACAAACACTTAAAGCCTCAGAAGATCTTGTAGATATGACATGCAGAAGAAGTAAAAGAAGAAGAACAAGAACAACAAGAACAACAACAACAACTACTACTACTACTACTACTCGTTTAATGACCATTTCTAGTCAAAAATATCCTACTCCATTAAACCCAAAACTGAATGTCTCCACCGATCGAATCCTCCCAGGTCTTTTTCGATCTACCTCTCGGTGTTTTCTCCTCAACTGCTAATCTAGTTATTTTCTTTACAGAGTCATCTTTCTTTCTCGCCACATGCCCAAACCACCTTCGTCTTCTCTTTCTCAACTCTTTCTCATTGCGACTAGCTTTGAGCCTTTCTTATGTCCACTACTATGCTTATCCTTTCATGTTACCCCAAACATCATCTCATCATCCTTAGCTCTGTCCTCTATTCTTCTCTCATCGTCTACCCTCATTCCCCATGTCTCACTACATAATTACAGATGAAAGATGTAATTACATTATCCTGCTTATTTGTTTACCTTTGTTCCAAAAACGAGAAAAGTTTGTTCTTGGGACATTTTCTTTCACTGCATTTGCATGTTTTGAAGTAATGTTGAAAGATAAGAAGCATACCACGCAGGATTAGTTGATGAAAGATAAGCTTGCTGTTAACATTTCTTTGAATTCTGGTAAAAAACAAAACAAAAAAACACACACACACACACACACACACACACACACACACACACACACGGAGATGGATACTTTGAGGCCTGCGAGGGCTCCGTTCCACCCTCTGAAACCCGCATATAGAGACAACAAACAATGACACACACACCACTTTGGCAGATGGAAGAGGCTTTTCGCTGCTTTAGTTGCAGTATTTGAAGGTGAAAAATACACGAACATCATTGGATCTAGTATGTCTCAAGGTACAAAAAAAATGTCTCAAACCTTCCACTTCTTATATTTCTCTTCCTCTTTGTTTTTTTTATTGTATAGAAAGTTGAGGCTCACAGAGGAGATAAAATAGACAGAACTAGAAGGCTCTCAATAGAGAGCATCCTTCCGCCAGGCTGAACAGTTTACATTTTGTACCCAACTGATAGGCCGGATCTTCATCTGGACCTGAACCAAAATCTACTCGGCTTGTTATTGTCACATAACCAACTCATCCACCAAGTTTTGTCATAACCCGTTCAAATTTTTTGAAATATCATGCTTTCGATAATTTTAGCCCTATCTCTAAATTGTGAAGAATCGCTTTAAGAAATAAAAAAATTCTCGTGTTCACTTCCAGATCTTCACCAAAATCAAATTAGTACGTTTTTGGTAAACACCCAAGCAGTCCAGAAAAACTCTTATCTGCATCCAGATTCAATCGAATCAATTCTTCCTTGTCACAAACCCAACATGTCCACCAAGTTTCATTCAAATTTGTCCACAACTTTTTAAGATATCGTGCTCTTTATCGTTTTTGGCCCTATCTCTCAATAGTGAAGAATCACTTAAAAAATTATAGTATCCAGATCTTCACCAAAATCAAATCATTTCGTCCTTGTCACACACCTAACCTCTCCACCAAATTTCGTCTGAATCCACAACTTGTTGAGATATCCTGTCCACAGACAAACAGACGTACAGAGGTGAAAACATAACCTCAGTCCACCAGAAGAGAGTGGAAAGGGGGGAAACACCAACAGCAGAGGGGAAGGACAACAGAGGGGCACGTGGAGGAAAAATGAGCATGGGGAAGGATGCGATGAATGGGAGAGGGAAGGAAGATACGGGTGGTGAACAGGCTGGATACAAGCTGTAAATACAAGACGAAGAAGAAGAAGAAGGAGAAGAGGAAGGAAAGAACTGGGGATGAAACAGAAATGAAACCGAAATACAAAAAGAGGATCATGGAGAGGAGGGGAAAACAAGTTAATGTGCTTGGGGAGGGTTAATGAGGGTAGAAGAGGTCATGACTATGGATGGTACGTGACCTGACGTGGTGGTGAACAGCCATCTTGAATCCCTGGAGTGAAGAATTGGATTGAACAAACTGAGGAGGTTGGTTCGACAGATGAAAGAAAAGAGGAACGAATGAGTGGAGGAAGGTGAGCAGTGAGTTTGGACTTTGTGGAGTTTCACCATAAGTGGGTTATTAGCAGATCGTATAAATTTTTTAAAAAAACAACACCTTTAGAGGCCATTTTTCCCCGCAAAGCGGGGGTTGGTCTTTTTCGGGGACCGTGGTTGTTGTTGTTTTTCGGTCCCCTTTTTGAAGCAATGTTTTACGGCCGGATGCCCTTCCTGCCGCCAACCCTTTTTGTCGCCTTTTACGACAAACAGGGAATTAACCAGTGAACTGGTACTCAATTTGCCGACCTCGGAAGGATGACAGGCTGAGTCAACCCCCCTGGCGTTAATTCAGCGATCGACCGGGATTCGAACCCAGATCGTATGCACCCTGTAAAACCTTGGATGGTGGAGTGAGGGTAATGGGAAAAGAGGAGAGTATGCAAGACCAGAATGGAGGCGGTAGAAGACAGAGAGAGACCCCTGACGTGCCAGCAACGTGAAAGTGATAGGTCCATAGACTCGGCTTCATCGTGGGCGATTCCAATGATTTTAAGGCCTTTGTCTTTACGGCATCAATATGTAAGGCAGGGGCGGGCACCAGCCCAAAGGAGAGAGGCAGTAGCAATACTCCATCACGATGCAGATGAAGGACTTGTAGGTGGATAAGAGTTCAACAGCTGTTTATCTGAAAGATGAGGGATGCTACTTCAGAGGCTGCCATCCTCAGCAAAGAGTTCAGTTACTCGTTCTTCTTATTCTGCTCAGAGCAAAATCCACATCAAGTCTATGCCACCAAGCATGCTTGGAACAAAGCATATCGTCTGGTGGGGATACACCCTGATTGGAGAGAAAATGGATCACACAGATACAGGATACAGTCAGGTGGGGATATGCTATGATTAGCTCATTGGGGAGTTTATTAAACAGCTTGGATATGAATAGTCATCTTAAAAAACAAACAAACAAAAAAACATTTATTACCTCCGCCACCAAAGGTGAATGGAGGTTATGTTTTCACCCCTTCCTATCAGTTTGTCTGTTTATCTGTCTGTGAACAGGATATCTCACAAGGTTGTGGACGGATTTGGGTAAAACTTGGTGGACAGGTTGGATGTGTGACAAGGACAAATTGATTCAATATTGGTGAAGATCTGGATCCGTTCATTTTTCAAGTGATTCTTCACCATTGAGTAGGGCCAAAACAATATATGGCATGATATCGGAAAAACGTTGTCGACTAATTCGGACGAAACTTATTGGATGGGTTGGGTAGGAAAAAATAACAAGCCAATTCGATTATGGACATCCGGATCCACATCCGGCCTATTGATGGGATAAAAAAGGTAAACTGTTCGGCCTGGTGGAGGTATGCGCTCTACCGAGTGCTGTTCTAGTTTCCCTCGCCAGAGGAGAGGGTATTGCATTTGAGTCTGTTTGTCTGTTTGTCCGCACAGAATAAATATGATTTTCTCTGCAACTGTTGGTCCGATTGACAGTAAGTTTTCACCATAGGTGCAACTTCACCTGTAGAATTTTAAAATGATAATTCTTACTCATAGGTCACGTGGTACGAGCGCCATATTGGAAAAAAAAAAAAAAAAAAAACTTCGCACCTCTATATCTCCGAAAGTGCTGCATAGAAAAAATTGAGACATGGCTCATTGTAAGGAACTCTCCATGTGGAATAACATATGTTAATGATGATGTCATAGGTGCCTCCATTATGATGTCATAATTCGACAAGTAGAAAACTTCATCCGATCAAGATGGAATTTATTGAGCGTCATCTAGGGATAAATTGGTGGAGAAAAAAATATTGATGACATTATCGGTCATGTGGTTTGGCCACCATATTTGTTTTAACACTAAGCCTTAAAAAACACTAAAAACACATCCTAGCGAGGGTCTGCATTCTCTGATTGCTCTTTCTTCCATTTGTTCTGTAAATTTGTCATTTTGTTTGGTAAAATTGCATGCTAGGTCAAGGGTCACCCAGACAGCTTAGATGGCAGAGCACTGGTACGGTTTTCCTGAAGGATTGGGTTTGATTCCTGGTCTGGGCATGTAATTTTCCCACATATGTCGATTGGTCAATTTGTTTTGCTTGTTCATCTTAAATATGTACAGTGCCCTCCATAAGTATTGGAACAGTCAAGTCAAAATTGTTATTGTTCCAATATACTCAAAAAAGAAATTTGGATTTGAGATCAAAAGATGAATATTAGGCAAGAAGAGTACTGGTCAGATTTTATTTGTTGGTATTTATATGACTGGTCTTCCGCAAACGGTACATTGTGATACTTTCACTCCTGCACTCTGGAGGTTGTTGGTGATGTCACTGACAGTTGGTTTAGGGTTTTTCTTCACAACCGCTAAGCACTAAGCTATGCCTGGCGTTGGCTTAGCGGTTCGGGTGCCGGTTTGGGATCCTAGGATCCTGGGTTCGAATCCCGGTCGATCGCTGAATTAACGCCAGGGAGTTTGACTCAGCCTGTCATCCTTCCGAGGTCGGCAAATTGAGTACCAGCTTGCTGGGATGAATGATCACGGTGTGTACCCTGGTCTAGAATAGGTACACTGTATCCCTGCGCCATCGTAAGAGCGTGACCAAGGGTTGGCGTCAGGAAGGGCATCCGGCCATAAAAACATTGCCTCAAACAGGGAACCATGATTGTCATGGGGCCCGCAAGGCTAACCCCCGCTTTAGCGGGGAAAAATGCCCTTAAAACGATCATTCTTCACAGCTCTGATGATGTTTCTGTCATGGACTGCAGTTGTTTTTTTTGGCCGATCTGGCCGTTGTCTATTGCAAAGCACACTAGTGGTTTCTTTCCTTTTCAACATATTCCAAATTGTTGTATTTTCTGTGCCCAATTATTTGTGCTGTGGTTCTAATTGAATTTTTCTGTTCTTTCAGTTTCCAAATTGCTTGATTTTCTTTCATAGACAGTTCTCTGGTCTTTATGTTGGTTTACACCTTCCAACTTTCAAGGCAAAAGCAAAGGCCAAAACCAAGACTGGACATTCACAGGTCTTTTATGTGTGAACAAGCGATGCAACAAGAAACATCTGTCAGTCATTTGTTCCAATACTTATGCTTACCTGAAATGGGGGACTGAACATAAAAAGTGCTATTATTCTGCAATGGTAAAACATATATACATATCAATACCAACAAATCAAATCTGACCTTCTGTACTGTTGCCTTGTATTCAGTTTTTTTAAAATCTCAAAGCCAAATTTCTTGAGAATATAGCATTAACTAGAATGCCTCTCAGTAGAGCGCATACTCCCGCCGTGGGTCAAGTTGGAATAATACGTTTTGTTTAACATCCCCTCTCCCCAAAACAACAAAAAACAACAACAGGCATTTTAAGGCCATTTTCCCTGCAAGAGCGGGGGTTAGCCTTGCGGTCCCCATGACAATGTTCTCCATTTTGCCCTATTTTCTGCATCTCCCCTTGTTAACCCCCTTGCCCGCATTTCTTCTTCGACCATCTTTAGCCAAGTCTTTCTCAGTCTTCCCCATCCTCGACTTCCTTCTACATTCATTTCCATCACTCTTCTCAACCAGTCACTTTCATCCTTCCTCAACACATGACCAAACCATCTCAACCTGTTTCTTCACAGCATCAATCACAGGCTCTATTCCCATCATCTTTCGCAATTCATCATTTGTCTTCCTCTCTCTCAACGATACTCCACACATCCATCGAACCATTCGCATTTCCACCCTTTCCAGCCTTCGTTGCTGCTCTACGTTCATTACCCATGTCTCACTCCCATAAATCATAACACTTCTCACACATGCAGCATACACCTTTCCCTTCAGCTTCAACGACACTCCCCTCCTCGTCAGCAAGCCACTCAGTTCCCGAAACTTCTTCCATGCACATCTCACTCGAGCAACCGTTGCCGAGTCTGATCCACCTTCTCCATTCAGCATGTCTCCTGGGTAACAAAATGTTTTCACACCTTCCAGCTTCACGCCATCTCCAAGATCCAACTCAACATTTCCTCCATCTGCATCTCTGTGCACACCTTACACTTGAATGTAGCTGCCACACTGGTTAATGACCCTCTCAAACCACTACATTTTTGATGAACCCACTCAGCGCACATTGTACATTGAATGGAATTCACTCCGACACCCTTCCTGCACACAGCACACGGCCACTTCCCAGTTCTTTCCACCTCACCACATGCTTTACCACTTGCCATCACCTTCGTTTTTCCGATATTCACCTTCAGACCTTTTGTCTCCATACATTCCTTCCACTTGTTCATCTTCTCCTTCAGTCCATCCATACTTTCTGCAATCAACACCAGATCATTTGCATACAACAACTCCCACGGTAAACCCTCCTTTACGTTCTGAGCCAGTACCTCCATCACAGCTACAAATAGTAGTGGACTTAGTACCGACCCCTGATGCACTCCCACCTTCACCTCAAACTCACCACTGTTCCCGTCCTTCGTCCTTACAGCTGTGCGTGCTCTTTTGTACATTGCCATCACTACTCTGATCAACCATTCCTCCACTCCTAACTTCCTCAATGCCCATGTCACTACTTCACGTGGAACCCTATCGAATGCTTTCTCCAGATCAACAAACCCAAGAAACAACTTCTTCCTCTTCTCCATATACTTCTCCTGCAACTGCCTCACAATAAAAAGCGCGTCTGTCGTTCCTCTTCCTGGCATAAATCCAAACTGCATTTCGTCAATCTTCACTTTCTTCCTTATCCTCCTCTCCAACATCCTTTCCAATACCTTCATTCCATGCTCCAATAACTTTATCGCTCGATACGAGCCACAGTCCAGAGGGTCACCTTTCCCCTTGTATAGAGGGACGAGGGTACTCAGTTCCCAATCCACTGGAATGCGGCCTTCTTTCACCACCAGATTGCAGATCTCTGTCATTCTCTTCGCACCCCAATTTCCCACTGCCTTCAACATATCTCCCACAACTCCCGTCGGCCCTCCCGCTTTTCTACTCTTCATTGCTTTTATCGCTTCCTCAACTTCCTTCTCGGTTATCTTCTCTGGCGGTCCTAAAACTGGGTTACTCTCTATATTGCCATCCCATTCATTCTCTGCATTCAACAGTATTTCCATACATATCTTCCATCTTCCTTTAATTCCATCTGGGTCCACAACGATTTGTCCCACTTCATCCTTCAAGCAACTCACCCCCATCACATCACACCTCTCTTTCGCTATCTGCTTTGCCATCCTGAATACCGCTCTCTGACCCTCTTCCAAATCCAAGCGTTCTCCGAACATTTTCCGACATGCTTCCTGTGCCTTTGCTACCTCTTTCTTTGCAGCCTTCTTGGCTGCCTTATAACTTTCATGCGCTGCCTTTTCTGCCCCCATACGCTTCGCCTTCTGCCACTCCTTGAACTTCTTCCTCTTCTCGTCAATCTTCTTTCCAACTTCATCATCCCACCACCATGTTTCCAAGTGCCTCGGTGGTCCTTTTGTCCATCCACATACCTCACCAACGGCTCCCAACAGACTATCTTTCATTGACATCCAACCACTTTCAAGCTCAACCACATCATCCTCTACCATACTCAGCCTCTCTTTTAATGCCTCCCTTACTGTCACCTCTTTCAACCTCCACACCTTCATTCTCGGTTGGTACTTCACCCGCCGAGCTCTCCTCGCACCTTTCACCCTTATGTCGCAGACAACCAAGTGGTGCTGTGAAACAGCCTCCTCCCCCGGGATCACGTTTGTGCCCCGGAGGTGCCCCCTATCTCGCCTATGCTCCAGCAGGTAGTCAACGGTTGTCGTCGACCCACCTGACGTGTATGTAACAAGCTTATTATCCTCTTTCTGGAACTGAGTATTACAAATCAACAAATAAGCTCCATCAGCAAACTCCAAAATCCTTTCACCTTCTCCATTTCTCACACCGTATCCGTAACCCCCATGAACTCCCTCAAAACCGTCCATACTCCTTCCCACATGTCCATTTAGGTCTCCTCCTACCACAACAACTTCCTCATCTTTCACGTTTTCCATCAGCTTCTCTATAGCACACCAGAACTTGTCCTTCTCTTCATCGCTCCGACCAACCTGCGGAGCATATCCCGAGATGATGTTCACCAAGAGCTTTCCAATCATCATTTTCACCATCATCAACCTTTCACTCACTCTAGTCACACTCACCACACTGTCTACAAACGCCTCAGAAAACAGGACACCAACACCATTCACACCCTCTGGGCACCCTTGCCACACAAACTTGTATTTCTGTCCCTGCCTACCCTTCACCATTCTCACACCACTTCCCTTCCATCTCGTCTCCTGCACACAACATATGTCCACTCTTCTTCTGACCAATACTTCCACCACTTTTCCTGATCTCCCCACCATTGTCCCTACATTCCATGTCCCAAACTTCAGAAACCGATCTCCACGTCGGGCATCAGACGTTTCGTCGTCATAAATGGAATGATTTCCACCCTTGCTTCGATCGGGTTCCCCACCTTGAGTTTTGACGAGAGGGAGTGGGGTCCCCCACGGGGTACGTCGGGCTGTACCCTGACCATATGTAGTCGTAATTGTCATGGTTCCCTTTTTGAGGCAATGTTTTTTATGGCCGGATGCCCTTCCTGATGCCAACACCTTTAGTCGCCTCTTACGACACGCAGGGATACGGTGTACCTATTCTAAACCGGGGTACACACCAGTACCTCTCCCCAAAACAATAAATGAAAAAGAAAGTAGGCCCTGTCAGAGAATTTATTTTGATATATCTCGGAATTAGAGGAGAAAAACATCATTTAAGAATAAGAATAAAAGCTTTAATGCAGTAAAACAGAAAAAAAAATTCCCAAAAAATATTCCTGAATCCAGAATAATATACTGAGCTTCACCAAAAACTAATCAATTCTTCCTTATCCCAAGGGCAATCATCCCACCAACTTTCATCCAAATCCATTCAGAACTTTTCCAGATATCTTGTTCACAAACACATGAACACACACACACACACACACACACACACACACACACACACACACACACACACACACACACACACACACACACACACACACACACACACACAAGGACGGACACGAGCGAATGCATTACTCCCTAGCGCGAGTAATAAACCTGAAAATCGCAGAGCCAGAATTATTTATTTGGTCTGGGAAGCCCTTGCAAGGTTTCTTCTTCTTCAGCCTCTCACAACCCTGGGTGAATATGTGATCTTTAAAAAAAAAGAAAAGTCAGAATTTTGCCAAATTTGTTTTATTCGTTTGTTAAAATACCTCAGCCATTGACAAATCTGGAATTATAATTTTATTTGAGGTTCAAATTAACCCGGGAGATTGTGTCAAACGATGCCTGCAAGTCTGTGCATGTGATAAATATAATTAATCGTCCACAGTCGAAGACTTCTTCACGCAATCACAACTTCTAGCTTCCAGACCGTACATCCAATCATCTTCAAATTTTGCAGTCTTGTTACTCTTCATGACTTCTACTGCAGTATGAAGTTTCACGTCGATCAATGAAGTGATTCAAGAGATATAAATGTTTTTATTATTTGCGTTTAATTAACGATATCTGCCAAACCACGTGACGTATCGCAAATTCCAAAAGGACATTTTAGTAGACTGATATGCTGAACAGATCTGTGAAGTTTCCCCTCGATTGGATCACAAATGAGGGAGGAGCTAGGTTTTAAATGTTTGTGCTTAAAAACGTCATAACTCTGAAACCATGTGATGCATGACGTCATGCTCGCTGACTTTTTTGTTCGTCATGGGTATGCGATTCTGCCTGCAAAGTTTGGCCTCGATCTGTTCAGGCGTTTTGGAGAAAATTGGATTTTAGTGTTTTTCACTCAAAACAATATGGCGGCCGAACCCCGTGACCTGTGACGTCATAATTACCATTAAAATATTCTACAGACCGAGTCCCTCCTATGGTGAAAATTTGCTCTCAATCGGTCCAATTATTGCAGAGAAAATGGTTTTTAAAGGAAAACAGAAAAATAAATTCCCAAAAACATTCCCCAAAAAAATTCCTGGATCCGGAATAATATCCTGAGCTTCACCAAAAACTAAACAAATCTTCCTTATCCCAAGGGCAATCATCCCACCAACTTTCATCCAAATCCGTTCAGAACTTTTCCAGATATCTTGTTCACAAACACACACACACAGACACAGACACCCACACACAGACACACACAGACACGAGCGAATGCATTACTCCCTTGCGGGAGTAATGACAAATTTGACTTCACCGTTCCAATACTTATGGAGGGCACTGTACTTTAGTATGTTAATTTTAAGATCAATCTTTTATAGTCACATCATATACGATTAAATGCATGTTTTGTTGCAGAGTGATGGATTATCGTGGTCGTGGCAGGGGTCGGACCCAAAACATTCCGGGATCTTGCTCACCTCAAGGCAGGGGTAAGTCAGTCTGCATTCCTTTAGGTTTGCCTGCAATTGTAATGTTACATACCAGGGACAAAGAGCAGGATGGAACAAGTATGGCCTACATTGTCTCAATAAGTATTCTTCTTTTCCTGTATATGGTATGTGGCCTCTGGTAGCATCATTGCTGGAGAGCACAGCTGTGCAGCTGATGCAGTGCCTCCTGTAGGCTAGGACAGGGGTTTCTGCAAATTTGTTCATTCCAGCGATGACTCGCTTCTTCTTCGTCAAAAGACACAATGCCAGCAGATGGAACTCCCTGCTTAATGTCCATCTGAGGGACGGTGCACTATGTGATGCAACACCCTACATGTGACACACCCACCGCACACTTTATAGTGAGATGGGGAATCGGACCCAGACTAAACAGCAGCTCAAAGGTAAGTGTGCCACCTCGTCATGTCACTACTATTATATCCACTATGTCCGGATATTGTGATTTTTTTTTTTTTTAAATACAAAAAAAACTACTCTCAGCTCCTCATCCGCATCATCGTCGTCGTCATCGATACCCTATGCAGAGCATTGGTGCTGCCGAAGTAGTTACTAGGCTACAATCCTTGTCGGACTGCCACTCCGATTCAGGAAGTCAG
Source organism: Myxine glutinosa (assembly GCF_964187855.1). Lineage (NCBI taxonomy): Eukaryota > Metazoa > Chordata > Myxini > Myxiniformes > Myxinidae > Myxine > Myxine glutinosa. The sequence goes on from NC_136262.1 coordinate 13,676,185, forward strand.
GGCACGAATTTGGAATTTGTTTATGGTGTGGGCTTGACTACTCGTCGCGAAGGACACCGTGGGATATTTAATGTCTACCACCTAATGCCAGCACACGGGACGCCCAGTTTAACTTCTTGCCAGTCGGCTGGTACTCATTTTGCCAACCTCGGAAGGATGACAGGCTGAGTGTTATTTCAACCAAACCCACCTGGTGTTATTTCAACAGTGAGACAGGGGCTCAAACTCAAGACCCCAAAATCTCAAGCCAGACACCTTAACCATTAAGCCAACACCAGGCTTTTTATCTTCATTTGCAAATTCCAAGAAAGACACAAACGAATGTGAAAAACAACTAAATACCTAATACCAACAGAGGGGATGACCAGTTTAACGTCCATCAGAGGGACTGATGAATCATCAGAGGGCACACACATGGATGAATCATCAGAGGGCACACACATTGATTAATCATTAGAGGGCACACACATGGATGAATCATCAGAGGGCACACACATGGATGAATCATCAGAGGGCACACCCATGGATGAATCATCAGAGGGTACACACGTGGATGAATCATCAGAGGGCACACACATGGATGAATCATCAGAGGGCACACACGTGGATGAATCATCAAGGGCACACACGTGGATGAATCATCAGAGAGCACACATGTGGATGAATCGTCAGAGGGCACACACATTGATTAATCATCAGAGGGCACACACATGGATGAATCATCAAGGGCACACACGTGGATGAATCATCAGAGGGCACACATGAATTGTGTAGATAAAAGGAAACGGGTGTAATTCACTTTCAAAGTCACCCACCCCCACATCTTGTCCCAGTGTGCTTTTCTTCAGAGCTGAAATAAATATGCCGGCCTATGGCGGCTATTTTGTGACAGATCGGGTTGACATGCGATAGCAACCTACCTTGTGTGGTAAGAGTCTCACACACCAAGTTTGATCAAAATCTGTTAATATTTGTGGACGCTAGAGTGTTAACGTCGTTTTCATGACAAAAAACAAAATGGTCGCCTAAGTCCACCATTTTTCAACGGATCGGGCTGAAATGTAATAACAACCTGGTCCTTGGGGTAAGGATGCTGCATGTCAAGCTTGATCAGAATCGGTTGATATTTGTGGACGCTGGAGTGTTGACGTCGAAAAGTTAACAGACGACAGACGACGGACGCCGGAGGGTTCAGTATGTGATTAACTCAACTGGACGGTAGTCCAGTTGAGTTAAAAATGAAAAACTTTACACCTGACCATTTTACATCTCAAGGCATCAGTAAAAGCACAAAAATTTTTTCCTGAATAAGTTATTCATATGGATGAATGGATGAATAAGAATAAGTATATATATATATAGAGGAGCTGGAGGCAGAGTGCCGGGAGAAGGGTTGGCGAGTTTCGTGTCAGCCATTTGAGGTGGGGTGTAGAGGGTATATTGGCAATTCCTTTTCTGCATTTCTTGCTAGGCTGGGAGTGTGTGGGACAGAAAGAAGTAGGATGTGTGACAAGGTGGCCCAGGTTGCCTTGAAAGGCTCATTTTGGATATGGAGGAAGTTTATGGAGACATGTCGAACGGTGTAGGCTGGTTGTGTGTGTGTGTGTGTGTGTGTGTGTGTTTTTTTGTTGTTGTTGTTGTTTTTTGTTACCATTATTACTTCTTATTTTGTGTATATGAGTGAGTGGGTGAGGGTGTGTGTTTTTGCATGAATTAATTTTTGCATGAGTGTGTGTTTTTGTGTGTTGAGTGGTGTATGATGTAAGTGTAGGTGGTTGTTTGGTTGGTGTTCTGTATGTATGGGTGTGTATGTATGTGTGTGTGTGAATGATCTGGTGTGTTTTGTTGGTGAGTGGTGAAGGGTATAAAGGTGGGTGTTTGAGTGTTCCACCATGTTTGTTTGGTGCTGTGGATTCTGGATGTGGAGGTGTTGTTGTTGTTGTTGTTGTTGTTGTTCGCACTGGCTGGGGGTGGGGGTATGTACGCATCCAGGTGCAGTTGCTGCATGTGGATGTGTATGTGCCCCTGCTGGCCCACCTTAGCTGACCGTATCGAGGTTGAAGGGCCGAAACGGGATGATGCTGAGGCCCTCAACTGAGGACCCGGTCAGTGCGGCACACTTGTGACCAGGTGTGTTTTGAACTTATATATATATATTGTTGCGAATATGGAATTTGACCTCCATATCCGCTTGTAAATATTCCCCTATCTTCTCCGATACTCCCCAACTCTCCCCTTACCCCATTCCCTAGTCCCATTGTCTGTAAACAACACCCATTAGAGCCGATCTTCCCCTTCATCCCCCCATTAAATGTCGTGCCCAGGTCCCCCGCACCACACGTAGACAATTATAGGACATCTTGCTAGTTATTCTTAATCTATGTCAGTTAAGGACTTGTTTCCATTAATTATGACTCTTCGTTGCACCAGAATGTGATTATATGGCACCTGTTAGGAAGTTTAGGACCTCCCCATACCTCTCCGCATCTCTTCCCCATGAAGAAGCGCCAACTACAACAACAACAACAAAAGAGGGGGGCGGCGCGGTGACGGCATGGGGAGTGGGCGTCCTCCTTCCGGCTCGGTTAGCCGCCATTGACCACGCGCTCCACGGGGTTACCACGAAGGGGCTCCCTGTCGGCCCCTCGTCAAGGGCGGAGCCGGTAACCCCCGCACCCAATGAGAAGCCATGGGCCGAGGCCATCTGGGGCGGCGCTAACGAGCCGAGGGCGTGTCACTCCCCGCCGGATATACGCGGCCCCGCGCCGGACGTGACGTCAGATGCGCCCCGAGCTTGGAAGGACAAGACGCCACCCTCCCGAGCGCTGAGCGACCTCCCCGGCATCTCCACCAAAGTCGCGACCCACGAGCGCTGAGCGACCTCCCCGCATCTGCTGGGCACCACCGTACGTGATTCTGTCCCGGAGCCAGGTGCACCTGAGCCATCGACTGCCGCTTTCCTTGCCATCAAATCCCGTGTGAGTCAGCGTTGTCCCGTTTATCTGTGGTCTGTCTAGGGTTAATATAAGGTTGTGTCTAAGTGCCCACCTTCCTATGTTTCCCTCTTGTCCCTGTAATCTAACCTTTTCCGCCTTAATATAACCTCCTCCGGAGGTCTTGAGAACTGAACCCCTGGTGTCGTATTGTGTGATTGTAATCCAGCCGGGTGTCTTCTTTTTCTTATTGAGCCAGCATAGCGCGATTAGTCAACCCCGGGTGCAATCGGGGTAACTTGTACGGATACGGCGGCCATCCCGCTCGGCCCACCATACCATCAAAGTCGTATCTGTAACAATTGGTGTCAGGAGTGGGATTCGAGGCCCGACCAAATTTTGAAGGAAAAAAAAAAAACGAATAGAGGAAAAAAAAAAATTTGGTCAAAATTTGGAGCGGCCGAAATTTGTTTTGTTTTACGAAACTCGAATTTTGCAAGTCGCGCTATGGCGGATCAAGACGGCTGGGGTCCGGTAAAGGAGAGTGAGGTAGGGTCGATCCAGGACCAAAATGAGGGACAGGAGGAGAGCGAAGCAGTGAGGGCGGCAGGTTCGCAAAATAGCGCCGTCACGCACGAAGAAGCGGGCGCGCAAAATGGCGCCTCGCTGATCACCGCGCCAGCGACCGTGGCAGCGCCCCCGGTGGATTTGAACTTGTTTTTTATACAAATGAAGGCCCTTATGGCCCAGAATAGTGAGCGATTGGAGAACCGGATGGATGCTCGGGGTGAGCGATTGGGAAACCAAATTGAAGAAATAACGAACCGAATGAGGGCTCGGAGTGAGCGATTGGAGGGCCAAATGAGGGGTACCGGTGAGGGATTAGAAAAGAAATTTGAGGGGTTAGACAACGGGATAAAAGAAGTAAAGAATGGGTTAACGGGGGTAGAAAACAGAATGGCCGCTCAAGAGAATCAGATAGAGGGAGTGAAACATGGGTTAACGGGGGTAGAAAACAGAATGGCCGCTCAAGAGAATCAAATAGAGGGAGTGAAAAATGGGTTAGAGGGGTTAGAAAACAGTATGGAAGGCAAATTGAGGGACATGAGGGACCAAGCGGAAAGGGAAGTTAAACAAATGGAGCAGCAGATAGAGGGGGTCAGAATGGGGGTAGAAACCAAACTGGATGCTCACAGGGAGGAAATGGAGCAGATGAGGGTGGCATCTGGGCAGGAGATGCAAGTGATGGGAGAGCAGATTAGAAGAGGTGTGAGTGAGGAGGTCGGAGGAGTGCGCGAGGAGGTGAGGCACTGTAAGGAGCACATGGAGAAGGAGGTGAGAAAGGGGACTGTAAAGTTACAAGGGGGCATAGAGGACCTGACGCAAGAGGTGGAGCAGCTGACGGTGGGACAGACGGAGTTAGTGGAGCAGGTTCAAAGGAACACTGCGGTATTAGGAGGTTTAAAAGCGACACAAAACGACATAAAAAACGACTTGATAGCGACGAAGAGGGAATGTCAGATGGTACGTGAGGGACTGACAACGAGGTTGGACGAGGTGATAGAGGTAATGGAGACGAAGGACCGGCAGGTGAGGACGCACCTGGAAACGGTCAAGGTAGCCTTGGAGGACGAGCTTGAGGAGACGTACCGGGGAATAAAAGAGGTGAAACACAAATTAGAAGAAGTGGAAGAAGGGATGAGTGAAATTAAGAAGCGACGGAGAGGGGATAAGAAAGAGATAAAAGAGGAGATAAAAGAATTGGTCCAAAGTCTGTGTTTGGATCGTGATGATGTGCTCATTAACCGGATGAGGGATTCGCAGGTGATGGAGGAGAAGCGAAGAGGAAGAGGACCCGGTGTAAGTGGTGACCAATATGGTCGTGCGTATGATGCGCCAGGGGATTTAAGGAGCTTGGGGGTCGAGATGGACCCGGGTGTTCGTGAGAGGCCGTTGGTGAAGTGTGCGACAGGTCTGGTGTGCGAAAATGGAGGTGTGCAAGAAAGTCCGACTCTGGGGTGTGTGAGGAAAAAGTGCGTGCCAAGGAGTGAGGGTGCTGGCGAGAGTGAGTCGGTCGTAGCGCGTGTGCGAGGGGGCACATGGAAGCGCGGTGTGGTGAGTGTTACAGAGGGTGTAACGGGAGAGTGTGCGCAAGAGTGTGCGCGAGAAAGGTGTGTGACGGACAGGGGCATGAGGAAAGAGTGCGCTGTCAGAAGTAAGGAAGAGTGTCCACCTGTGGTGAGTGTTACAGAGGGTGTAACGGGAGAGTGTGCGCGAGAAAGGTGTGTGACGGACAGGTGCATGAGGAAAGAGTGTGCTGTCAAGAGTAAGGGTGAGTGCGCTGTCAGGAATGGAGGTGAGAGTAGTGAGAGTGACAAGGAGAGTGAGCTGGTTGTGACAGGTGAGCGAGGATGTACACCTGGGATGGAAGGATGTACACCTGGAATAGTAGAGCGTGAGTGGGAATGCACGCTGGAGTTGGTGGTGAGGCACGTGGTTGGGTGTGCGAATGAGAGCACACCTGTGATTGTCACAGAGGAGGTGACCGAGGAGGGGGCGCGAAGAGGTGTATTGGTGAGGTGTGCGACCAACGAATGTGTGCCAAAGTGTTCGGTGGTCAGGTGTGTGACCAAGGCTGTGAGTGGAATGGGGGTACCTGGGTGTGTAAGGAAAGGTACGAGGGGCATGGAAACGGCTGGATGTGTGAGCAAGGAACGGGCTGCGGGATGTAAGCATGCAGGTGAAGCATCGACGTTAGACGGGGTAGAGTTTAGAACGACTTATAGCCGAGTCGGGCCCTCGGTGCGTGCTGGGCCTCGCTTTGAACGGCCGCGTCCGTGCTCCACTAGGCGGAGCGGGCGGCTGGATAGGAAGGGTCGTCATGGCGACCACGTTTTGTTGAGACGTGCCGGCAGGTCGAGATCGGGACATTGGATGGCTCCACGCCGAGGTGATGCGAGGGATCTCGGCCCGGGTAAGCCCCCGTCCCTGCACCGAGTGCCGGACGCATCCAGCCGCTGGCACAGAACAACCAGCATCCATTGCTTGGCTTTACGAAGCCGGGCTTTGGACAGGGATTGGCGCACCGAGAGGTATTAGTGAGTAGACTGGGTGATGAGGTTAGTGTTTTGGCCCCAAAATTAGAGAAAAACAAAATTTGATGATTGGCAAAGGATTGGCAGTGATGATTGGTAATGGTACAGTGATTGGCAGATGATTGGCCAAATTTTTGATTTGTTGAAATTTGATGTGCAAAATTGGTAGTGAGAGACCCCCGATGTGGTGGGATGGCAAATCCACCATCCTTCCCATGTGGTGGGGCAAAGGAGCAATAGCTTATGGGGTGTATGGCAGTGAAAACTAGCCCGGGTGGGTTAGGATATGGTGTGTAGGGATCTAGCGAAGATGACATTAGGTAACGTTAAGTTTAGTTAGTGACTGATACCTGTAGTGGGGACGCAGGTAGATTAGTATGGATGATAATGACGTGGGAGCGCAATAGTTTAAAGGGACGACTGGGAAGCGCAAGTTTCAGAAGGGAGTAGTTAGCTGAGATGATGCTGTGTGTGTGAGAATTGAACAGGTGTGATTGCACAGGTGTGCAACTGGACAGGTGTGTGGAGCAGTGTATGAGTAGTGAGTGTGTGGATCAGCGCGAATGCGCTTGGGGAGAGAAGGGTGCAGGTGGCACCAGGTGTGAGAGCACAGGTGTGCAAGTACAGGTGTGTGGAGAGAGTTGGAGTAAGTGGTATGGAGTGGTGTGCGTGGTGCGAAGGTGTGGATGGGGGAAGAGTGGACCCCTTTCACGAGTACCCGGGGCGGGTAGTGTAAGTGTTAGGTAGAGGGTGCAGGTAAATTGTGGTTGGATATTGGCATTTGTGGTGCGGTGGCAGAATGGTGTTGTGGATGGGTGCATTAGTGTTGTGGAAATGGCTGGGCGTGTAGCCTGTTAGTGTGTGTAGTTGGTTGGGCACTCCACCACTGTGAGGATGTCGGCCAGGTGAGGCCGCAGGTGGGCTCTGGGAGCCGGTAGTTGTGAGTGGGTGCCTGAGGATCCCGGGTGTGGATCGGGCAGCCCAGTGCCAGAGAGGGCACGGAGTGGGGAGAGAGCCAGAGGGCCTTCCCCAGGTAGTTAGGTTAGGGTGAGGAGCAGGTAAGCTCGGAGGCAACTGCAGTGGTGGAGGTGTGCAGGTGGGTAGACCCACTGGGAGAGGTACACGCCACAGCCCAGAAATTGTACGAGGGCACCGGGAGATGAATCGGGGGAGTGAGACCCCAAATTGAAGAGCACCACAGTTTGGCCAATGGGAATTGGTTTTTAGAACCCATAGTGTAAGAGGGCCAATGGTTTGGCCGGAGAGAGACCCCGGGTAGTGTAAAGTTGTTAAAGTCATTTAGGAGATAGTTAGGATTGATGAACCTGTCGCACCATACGCAGCCACTTACCTGAGGTGATGATGATGACTCCACACCTGTGTTTTCTTTGTTTTGTGCAGGAAATGAGATTGCTGTGTGGATTTGTGAGACGCATCACGACGTGGATGAGACATTGGGGTGATTCCATCTCTCCCTCCCTAGGAGGGACTGATGATGAATTGGAGATGGCAAATTTTGATGAGAGTTGAAAATGGCAAATTTGATTGGTTAGGAGGGAGAGAAGACGAATTTGGTTTATGGGAGGAACGGGGAAGACAGTAGGGATGTTTGTTGATTTGTAAAGTAGATGTTTATGAGTAGTGTTGTGTTGTGTGGATGCAGTAAGGGGTAAGGGAGGGGCCATGTAGGTTACCTGGTGGGGGGGGGGCGTACGATAGGAACGTACCTGTCTCACCTGGTTCCCATGTGCCCCCAGTGTGCATTACCTTACATTGCGTGCACTTTTGCGCCCTTACCACCTTACTCACTTGTCTGCTTCTTTTGTCTCCCACCTCCGAGGATCTGGCTTTGGGGTAGAGAGAGAGGAGAGAGAGGTGCTGGCTGCGCAGTTGTGGGCCTGCACTTTCGCTGTTCGCTGCCTGGATCGATACACCATATGGACCGCAATGTTTGTGGCCACCCACAATGGACCGCAGTTCGTTTGCGGCCAAGCACCACCCGGGGATGGACCTATGGGTCAACGTGGCACCTATGCCATAAAGGTGAACCACTGTTAACCAACACCAAGTGCACCACAAGAAGAGCAAGAGACACCTGCAGGGTTAGGGGTTGTCGCATTTATTTTTAATCATTGAACAATGGTGACTGCACCGATTGGTGGTGGGGTGGTGCTTTTGATGCTCGGGAAGGGTGCTCTGCACGTTATTAAAGGCCGTCGGCCACAGAGCACTCGTGGGTTGGTGTATCGATGTTGGCAAGCGCGCTCTCTCTATGCATAACATCTGCATGTGTTCCTCCAAAGACAGGTCCTGGATCGTAGTGTAAATATCAGCGTAGTCTTGTAAATAATGTTCCCTACCGGCTGTATGTTTAGTTTGAGGATTCTTTCCGGATTCGGTTATCCTGTGGGTGTGTTTCTGAGAGGAGAAGGGTGCAACGTCGCAGGGGGACATATTTACTCATTTGTGAATATCTATAAAACTGTCGCACTCAGGGTAGAGTTAATAGTAGAGGGAACTACATTGCGTGCCACACTAAAGTAGGTAAAAATTTATCGGGTCGGGACGCCCCGAGGGTAGAGAAGGGTGCAATGTTGCGAATATGGAATTTGACCTCCATATCCGCTTGTAAATATTCCCCTATCTTCTCCGATACTCCCCAACTCTCCCCTTACCCCATTCCCTAGTCCCATTGTCTGTAAACAACACCCATTAGAGCCGATCTTCCCCTTCATCCCCCCATTAAATGTCGTGCCCAGGTCCCCCGCACCACACGTAGACAATTATAGGACATCTTGCTAGTTATTCTTAATCTATGTCAGTTAAGGACTTGTTTCCATTAATTATGACTCTTCGTTGCACCAGAATGTGATTATATGGCACCTGTTAGGAAGTTTAGGACCTCCCCATACCTCTCCGCATCTCTTCCCCATGAAGAAGCGCCAACTACAACAACAACAACAAAAGAGGGGGGCGGCGCGGTGACGGCATGGGGAGTGGGCGTCCTCCTTCCGGCTCGGTTAGCCGCCATTGACCACGCGCTCCACGGGGTTACCACGAAGGGGCTCCCTGTCGGCCCCTCGTCAAGGGCGGAGCCGGTAACCCCCGCACCCAATGAGAAGCCATGGGCCGAGGCCATCTGGGGCGGCGCTAACGAGCCGAGGGCGTGTCACTCCCCGCCGGATATACGCGGCCCCGCGCCGGACGTGACGTCAGATGCGCCCCGAGCTTGGAAGGACAAGACGCCACCCTCCCGAGCGCTGAGCGACCTCCCCGGCATCTCCACCAAAGTCGCGACCCACGAGCGCTGAGCGACCTCCCCGCATCTGCTGGGCACCACCGTACGTGATTCTGTCCCGGAGCCAGGTGCACCTGAGCCATCGACTGCCGCTTTCCTTGCCATCAAATCCCGTGTGAGTCAGCGTTGTCCCGTTTATCTGTGGTCTGTCTAGGGTTAATATAAGGTTGTGTCTAAGTGCCCACCTTCCTATGTTTCCCTCTTGTCCCTGTAATCTAACCTTTTCCGCCTTAATATAACCTCCTCCGGAGGTCTTGAGAACTGAACCCCTGGTGTCGTATTGTGTGATTGTAATCCAGCCGGGTGTCTTCTTTTTCTTATTGAGCCAGCATAGCGCGATTAGTCAACCCCGGGTGCAATCGGGGTAACTTGTACGGATACGGCGGCCATCCCGCTCGGCCCACCATACCATCAAAGTCGTATCTGTAACAATATATATATATATATATATATATATATATATATATATATATATATAGATATATATATAGATATATATATATATATATATATATGAGCAGAAGTACCCGGCATTGCCGGGGAGGGGAGGGGGGGGAGGGGAACGGGGGGGAGGGCAGAAGAGGGAGGGAGGGGAGAAGAGGGGGAGGGGGGGAGGGGTGAGTGGAGGGGGAGGGGGAGGGAGGGGGGAGGGGTGGGGGTGAGGGGGAGGGGGAGGGGGGAGGTTACATTACACCGATTTACATTGGAAACTGCTGAAATATGTATGCAACTTCAACTTAGCACAGTTTAGTAAATACTCGAGATAAATCCATGCGGTAAAAGATTGCTGAGAGTTGCTAAGACCTACGACTTAGAAATTCCACCTGGACACACTTCAGGGGGCACTTTCAAAGGGGAGATGTGCTTATTCTTTCTAAAAAATATTTTAGGTGTGGTATAGACACGATATTTGCATGCATCGGTTTCAAAAATCGAGCAAATATGGTAAATATTACTCACGTGAAACCAGGATCCGTCTCGGTGGGAGCCATGAGTGTGTAGATGTCACATGATCGGTCATGAAGAGTGGTTAAGTCCAAAATATGGCATACCATGGCATAAAAACGATTTGCCCGCAAAGCATTGCACCGCAACGGCGGTCACAGAGTGCCATGCACAGCGTGACGTAAGTAGTGTGCGCAGCGCCCCTGGCGGCATTACCGGTCCCTATCAAAGACATTTAATTCATATCGCACAAAATCGACAAAAATCGACACAAAACACGATCGCTTTTCGCTCTGAATTACGTGCAAACGTGTGACGGAAATCACCATCGCCCTGCATCGAATGCCAACCAAGATGGCGCCCGGTAACTGCATCTCCACCTATGTGGAGTGAATGGCAATGGTCACATCACGTGATCGCTCTGAGCGAATCAGCGAGCTGTTCTGACACCGGCTGAGATTAGCGGGTACTTCGCTGAAATGCGCTGAGGTACCATCATTGAGGACCTCCATCCATTGTTGAGACAGCAGAAGCAACATGTCCAGAGTAGAATGACCTGGTCTGAATCCAAATTGATGATCAGAGATCAAGCCATTGGAGAAGAGGAAGGATTTGATATCCGAAGCAATGATGGATTCCATGACTTTGCTGATAATTGGGAGCAGGCTGATTGGTCTGTAGTTGCAAGGATCTGTTTTTGCACCTTTTTTGTGTAAAGCGGTAATGTTTGCTGATTTCCAAGATGCTGGCAGATGACCTTGAGCAAAAGAGAGGGTGAAAAGAACAGAGAGAGGGTGAGATAGAGCGGCAGAGCAGGATTTTAGGACCCGAGGGCTGATGCCATCTGGTCCAGTTGCAGAATCAGAGTCGAGGTTTGATAAAACGGTTGCTGCCTCATACAACTCTGGTACTTTCTTTTCATCCAGATGTACTTTAATGTCCGCGTGGACACACTGTTTGAATTCCTCCACCAAGATCAATTGTCGCAACCGGTTGAAGTCTTTCCCAATTCCCTTCGAGTCACACCACCGATCAAACATGGTTTCCTTCATTCTGGCAAACTCCACATGGGTCTCACTCTCCCTCTTCCTGGCATTCCTGAATTTTTGCCGGTAAGCTTCAGGGACCAATTCATAGGCTTTGAGAATGGTTTTCTTCACTATCTCATAATCTGCACATTGGTCAATCGGTAAAGCCGAATAGATATCTTGAGCTTTACCCACCAGAACACTTTGCACTAACATAGTCCAGGAACCCACAGGCCATTTTAGCATTTGAGCCACTTTCTCAAAGTGTAAAAAAAAACTTGGCTACCTCCTTTTCATTGAAGGGTGGAACCAGCCTCACATGCCTACCAACATCCCAAGTGTTCTGACTAGTTGTCGAACTAGCCGGCATGGATACTACTTCTCTCTGTTCTCCCATTAATTCCAGCTCCTTGAGTTTAAGTTCCTTCTGATACTCCATGTCATGTTCCTTTAACTCCCTTTCGGCTCTCCTTTCCTCTGCTCTTTCCCCTGCTCTTCTTTCTTCTTCAGCTCTCCTTTCCTCTGTTCTTCTCTCCTCGAGTTCTCTTTCCTGTTCTACTCTTCTTTCCTCGAGTTCCCTTTCAGCTCTCCTTTCCTCTGCTCTTCTTTCCTCGGCTTTCCATTCCAACTCTTTTAACCTTTCCTGGCTCTGCAGTTGCATCTCCATTTTCCGGAGCTCCACATTTTCTTTTTCCTCGGGTAACCAATCCAAGGCTACCTCTTTCCATGTTCCTTGTCCCACCAAAGATTCTACCACCAATGTCTGCATCTCTGCTTTCTTCATATGAGCTCGGACCTCCAAGTTAAAATGTTTGGCCAATATCAAGAGTTCCGATCTTTTTAATGCTTGGAACTGTGCCTCATTAGGGGACGCCGCAAACTTTTCTGCGTCAAACACCTTGGTGACTATTAGTTAGCACCTGTTAACCTTCACACAAAAATTTTCCAATTTTTTTTTTTTGACAAATTTGGGAATGTTAGAAAAATTCCAAATTTGGGAATTTTGTGAATGTTAGGGAATTCTATCCCGGACGAGCCCCCAATTTATGTTACGTGCTCCTCCCCAACCCCCGGTCACGGTGTAGCTCCGAGTCGCGAGAGGAGTCATGGCAGAAAAATGTGTTATTCTGCATGTCAAAGATCAATGGTGAAGCCATACCAATTGTTACCAACAAACAAATATTGTATTAAGATCACACAAGAATAACAGTACAACAATAATAGTAATCAAAAGTACAAACAATATATATCCGATGATGGTACCATCAGTTTCGTAATATATAACTCACTGTGCTCCAAGTGAGTGAAACAAGAACATTCCCAATGTCTCTTTCCCGGCTTCAAACCAAAGTTGATTCCGGTTTCAAACCAAAGTCGATCCCGGCTTCAAGCCAAAGTCGATCCGCTCCAGCGATCGTCAGAACGATGTCTAATCGAGACCAGAATCCTGTTCGGATGACAGTCACAGTCACGCGGCCAAATCTGCGCAAAGGCACCCTCAAGGCGACTGGGAAATCCAAAGGCGCCCTCCAGGCGACTGGGTATGGACCCTCACCCTCGGGTATGGACGTTTCACGGCTCCAAATCGGCGAACCACAGATTTACCTTCAAAATCCATGTTACACACATACACACCAGATAAACGTCTGAATGCGGTGAAAACGGCTGAAGCGAAGCAAAGACCTTGCGCAATGCGCAAAGCGCGTGAGTCAAAATGGCCGATGGCCCGTTCTCGAGGCGTAACGGTCCGACGATGATTCTCCTCGGACTCAACCGCCCAAAACCTGACACGCAGGTTGATCTGTCACAGCGATAACAACTCTGTCACAGGAATCCCTTTCCTGGCACCCAAAGTTCACTAGCGACTCTCGTTCGACAACGTTCGCTCAGGACCTTGAAGCAACTAGGCTTCTTGTCCGACGACTCGCTCCGCCTTCTCTCTCTCCTCCTCCTCTTCTTCGTCGTCCAGTTCCGGTTTCATTTAAAACATTAACTTTTTTACCTTTTGAAAATAGCAATATCTATTTCCCTTAAACGACAACAATAATAGTACATGGAATCAAAAATGTTTACAGTGGATGAAAACCACAACAACGAAAGTGACAAATCTGTAACATTATCCACAAGCTCTTAACAGACTGCACTTGCCAACATTTTACTGTAGGCGTACTCGACACTTTACGATGAAGTTTGAGAGCTTCATTAGTACAAGGTAAAAATGGTGAACTGACAACCGGAATAGTAAACATCTCGACTTTTTCCACGCCATTCAAAGTGATGAAAGATCCCTAGATCTCCAGGAAATATTACATGATAGCAGAGAAGGTCAACTGGACTCGGTGTTCCGTGCGACAGCTGGGATTCATGACACGACTTTAAGCTAATGATAAATTACATGCTATCGGGTTTAAACATACATGTATCAGATGGCATGCTTCCTGATTTAAAGCAGCAGAAGCTAAGATTCAGTGGTAAGAGGATTACTTAGCTGTCATGTAACTCTCAATGAAGATAACTAATAAATAGCTGGTAGCTATAAAGTTATTTGAAGAACAACATGAAAAAGATTTCCAGAAAGAAAAGGCTGAGCACACCTAACATATCCTCAGCCCAAAAAATGTGTCTACATCTCATGCTCTACTTCTGAATAATCGAGCGCCAAAAGAGAAGAAGAAGCGAACATCTGCCCAGATAGCTCTGTCCAGCACATCTGCCCAACTCGACCTCCCCCACCCCCCCCCACCCCCAGAGGCTAAAGGGATTTAATTATTTAACTTACCAATGTCATGACTGACGATACGCTGTCTGTTTGTCACACATTGAAACATTGAAATGCTCCTCGGAGAAAAATATATATCAATGAAATTTGCTTTGTATCAATTAATCTTTTTCTTGATCCCCTGTTAATTCACCCCAGATCCACTTTTCTGAAATACCGACTTCTTTCCTGGAAGTCCCAGCAGTGTCCATGTGTTTTTTTACCTCTCCCACCCCCCACCCCCCTTCCCACGCCTCCTCCCCCCAAGCTCTCTACCTCCCACAGATCTCCCGATGTCCCTGCTCTCAAATGTTGTACTTGTGTGCTTCCCCCTCTCTCCCCATCTTGTCTCCCGCTCTCTTTATTTCGTCATGTGTCCGTTTTTTTTGTCATTAATGTGAGCTCTTACACGAGCCTCGATCTTGTATACAAAAAAAAACAACCCAGAAATTAAATTTTAATCAATTTTAATGAATCATACAGGACATCCCTGGTGTTGGGCTAGCGGCTAGGGTGCCGGCTTAGGATCCTAAGGATCCTGGGTTCGAATCCCGGTCGATCGCCGAATTAATGCCAGGGGGGTTGACTCAGCCTGTCATCCTTCCGAGGTCGGCTAATTGAGTACCAGTTCACTGGTAATTCCCTGTTTGTCGTTGAAGGCGGCAAAAAGGGTTGGCGTCAGGAAGGGCATCCGGCCGTAAAACATTGCTTCAAAAAGGGGACCAAAAACCAACAACTACCACGGTCCCCGAAAAGGCGGGGAAAAATTGCCTCTAAACGGTGGTTATACAGGAAAATTCAAAAAGCTTCAAAGGCTTCAAAAAGGGGACCAAAAAACAACAACTACCACGGTCCCCGAAAAGGCCAACCCCCGCTTTGCGGGGAAAAATGGCCTCTAAACGGTGGTTATACAGGAAAATTGCAATTAAAAAAAAAATCAGACAAAATAATTGAACCAGGGCAGTGAATAGACAACAGATTGCTGCCTCAATCACTCCAGAATTTTTTTTCATTTGCTATTAAGAAATATATATGTATAATGTATATATTATTGCATTCCTTCGTTGTTTTTTTTTTTGTCATGGGGACCGCAAGGCTAACCCCCGCTCTAGCAGGGAAAATGGCCTTAAAATGCATGTTGTTGTTGTTGTTCGTTAGTTTTTTTTGTCATCGAATGCATTTGTATAATTTACTGCACTCGTGTTTTCCCTCATATGTAATAAATGCTGTGTTGTCGTGCAGGTCATTCAGCCAGGAATGCACCGAGAGAGAGAGGGAGAGGAGGCTTTGCACCACAAGGCCAACTGCATGTCGTTGATGGTCTTCCAGAAGACTTTGGTAGAAGACCTAGGCAACCAGTTTTGCGAGGAGGTTCTGCTGGCAGATGGCCACAAAGAGGGAGGCGTGGAAGAGTGGATCATCGAGGTGATGGACCTAAGAATATGAAGGATGAGTTTCATGAAGGGACTCGTAGTGAGACACCCATCAAAGGCAGGCTTCAAAGGATAGCTGATGGTGAGGTGAGGCATAGTGACCGAGAGAACACTTACATCGAACATCCGATGAGGATTCAAACTCTGCGTGACCTTCATCTGAAAGAACCTCACGAAATTGTCATGCGCCTCGCATCACCTGGCTGTGGGTTGCAGCCGCTGATTGAGCAAGACCACATGAAGCCTCAGGTCCTGATAATATTGTGTGAAGTCCTCGCCAAGGCGTGCACGTGCAATTCCAACCGGCAGAGTTTGCAACACTTGATGGGATCCATAAAAAACTCAAACTTTTTTCAGCGTTCATTACCAATGTACGTATGTGAAATGCAATTTCAGATTGATTCAGCTGCTTGTAAATCTTTCCACGAACACCTTCATCTTGAAGTGGTCGTTGACCTTCTGCTGGCAGTCATCGGCATTTTCCCAGTGAGTTCAATCAACGATGCTGCGCTTTTGTTCAGTGCCATAGAGAACAGTTTGAGATGTCTCGAGCTCGCTGGGCATCAGGGGCATCCAGAGATGCACTCTAAGTTAGGCCAAGTGCGCAAGGTAATGGAGAGTTTACTAACTCAAAGGACAAAAAGCGAGAGACAACTTCGGGCACCAATTTTGAAATATGACCCTGATGCTCAGCCACCAGATGATTTTCGTCAACTCTCTATTTACCCACGTTACGAAGATATCCACACAACCGCTGAGCCATTTGTGCGTCCAAACATCGTGCTTGGTGCATACCGTGATGCAGAATCCTACCTGGATACGCAATTCCGCCTCCTACGTGAGGACTTCCTGCGTCCTCTGCGTGTTGGAATTACTGAGCTTCTTTCTGTCCTTCCCACTCTGCAAGGCCGGCAGCGGCAGCGTCGTTTTGATGATATACGTGTTTACCATGATGCTTGTATCGTTGCGCCACTCTGCACCCCTGCAGGCATCGTGCATAAGGTGCAGTTCGACGTGGAGTCACTTCGTCATGTTCGCTGGGAGAACTCCAAGCGCCTTATTTTTGGTTCGCTCGTATGCTTGTCCAAAGATAGCTTCCACACCATGCTTTTTGCTTCTGTGGCTAACCGTTGCTCAGAGGAGCTTAAGGATGGAATCGTTGGTCTTCGTTTCAGCAAAGACAGCTTGCCAGCACTTGTGGAGGTTTCTCCGAACGATACCTTCCTGATGGTTGAAACAACGGCCTACTTTGAAGCATATCGACATGTGCTTGAAGGGTTACAGGAAGCCAGCGAGGAGGATTTGCCTTTTAAGAGGTACCTCGTACATTGCGAGGTGGAGGTGCAACATCCAGCATACTTGGACACATTCCTGACACCTTCCTATGATTTTAACCCGCTGCTCTACAAGGAAGAACCAGCATGTCCCGTGACAACTTTCTCAGCGATCAACGTACTAGCTGACAGTGAATGGCCAAGCAAAGAGGACATGAATTTGGATTCTTCTCAAGCAGACGCATTAAAATTGGCCCTTACTAAGGAGCTCAGCATAATTCAAGGTCCACCTGGAACCGGTAAATACCTTAGATTTTAGCTCTAAAGTCATCTTCAGTCAACGTGATTCTTAATTCCTGCCCTTATAAGTCTCATCCGTTAGTATTACATTAGGTTTAGCGGTGTGTAAGATGAATGGACCATGAATTAACAGCGTGTAAGAAGCTGACAGCATAGGGCAGCAGTCGTGTAAGAATATAAGACAAGTGTAGGCCCCTTGAGCGACAGCACAAGGAGATTGGTTGATGATGAATGTGGGAATACAGGCTTATTACATCTTTGCTTTTTTGTTTAGACAAGAATAGTCAGGGGTATTACTAGTAGCTGAGACGATTTATTTAGGAGATTAAGGAAAGCCTTTTAGAGGAGTTCCAGGTTATCTTCGAGGCAGTAAGGTTAGGAAAGCTAAGGGAATGTAGAGTTTTGGGGTCAGCTAAGGATGATAAGATGGGTCAGATAATATGCATCCATGAGTATTGAGGGAGATCTGGTGTGTACCCTGGATAAGAATAGGTACACCGTATCCCTGCGTGTCGTAAAAGACGACTAAGAGGGTTGGCGTCAGGAAGGGCATCCGGCTATAAAAACATTGCCTCAAAAAGGGAACCATGGCAATTACAAGTACATATGGGCAGGGTACAGCCCGAAGTGGAGATCGGTTTCTGAGGTTTGGGACATGGAATGTAGGGACAATGACAGGGAGATCAGGAGAAGTGGTGGAAGTATTGGTCAGAAGAAGAGTGGACATATGTTGTGTGCAAGAGACGAGATGGAAGGGAAGTGGTGTGAGAATGGTGAAGGGTAGGCAGGGACAGAAATACAAGTTTGTGTGGCAAGGGTGCCTGGAGGGCGTGAATGGTGTTGGTGTCCTGTTTTCTGAGGAGTTTGTAGACAGTGTGGTGAGTGTGACGAGAGTGAGTGATAGGTTGATGATGGTGAAAATGATGATTGGAAAGCTCTTGGTGAACGTCATCTCGGGATATGCTCCGCAGGTTGGTCGAAGCGATGAAGAAAATGACAAGTTCTGGTGTGCGATAGAGAAGCTGATGGAAAACGTGAAAGATGAGGAAGTTGTTGTGGTATGAGGAGACCTAAATGGACACGTGGGAAGGAGTATGGATGGTTTTGACGGAGTTCATGGGGGTTACGGATATGGTGTGAGAAATGGAGAAGGTGAAAGGATTTTGGAGTTTGCTGATGGAGCTGATTTGTTGATTTGTAATACTCAGTTCCAGAAAGAGGATAATAAGCTTGTTACATACACGTCAAGTGGGTCGACGACAACCGTTGACTACCTGATGGTGCGTAGGCGAGATAGGGGGCACCTCCGGGACACAAAGGTGATCCCGGGGGAGGAGGCTGTTTCACAGCACCACTTGGTTGTCTGCGACGTAAGGGTGAAAGGTGCGAGGAAATCTCGGCGGGTGAAGTACCAACCGAGAATGAAGGTGTGGAGGTTGAAAGAGGTGACAGTAAGGGAGGCATTAAAAGAGAGGCTGAGTAGGGTCGAGGATGATGTGGTTGAGCTTGAAAGTGGTTGGATGTCGATGAAAGCTAGTCTGTTGGGAGCCGTTGGTGAGGTATGTGGATGGACAAAAGGACCACCGAGGCACTCGGAAACATGGTGGTGGGATGATGAAGTTGGAAAGAGGATTGACGAGAAGAGGAAGAAGTTCAAGGAGTGGCAGAAGGCGAAGGGTACGGGAGCAGAAACAGCAGAGCATGAAAGTTATAAGGCAGCCAGGAAGGCTGCAAAGAAAGAGGTAGCAAAGGTGCAGGAGGCATGTAGGAAAATGTTCGGAGAACGCTTGGATTCGGAAGAGCGTCAGAAAGCAGTATTCAGGATTGCAAAGCAGATAGCGAAAGAGAGGTGTGATGTGATGGGGGTGAGTTGCTTGAAGGATGAAGTGGGACAAATCGTTGGCGACCCAGATGGAATTAAAGGAAGATGGAAAAGATATATGGAAATGCTGTTGAATACAGAGAATGAATGGGATGGCAACATAGAGAGTAACCCAGTTTTAGGACCGGCAGAGAAGATAACTGAGAAGGAAGTTGAGGAAGCGATAAAAGCAATGAAGGGTAGAAAAGCGGGAGGGCCGACGGGAGTTGTGGGAGATATGTTTAAGGCAGCAGGAAGTTGGGGTGTGAAGAGAATGACAGAGATCTGTAATCTGGTGGTGAAAGAAGGCCACATTCCAGTGGATTGGGAACTGAGTACCCTCATCCCTCTATACAAGGGGAAAGGTGACCCTCTGGAGTGTGGCTCGTACCGAGCGATAAAGTTATTGGAGCATGGAATGAAGGTATTGGAAAGGGTGTTGGAGAGGAGGATAAGGAAGAAAGTGAAGATCGACGAAATGCAGTTTGGATGCATGCCAGGAAGAGGAACGACAGACGCGCTTTTCATTGTGAGGCAGTTGCAGGAGAAGTACATGGAGAAGAGGAAGAAGTTGTTTCTTGGGTTTGTTGATCTGGAGAAAGCATTCGATACGGTACCACGCAAAGTATTGACATGGGCATTGAGGAAGTTAGGAGTGGAGGAATGGTTGATCAGAGTAGTGATGGCAATGTACAAAAGAGCGCGCACAGCTGTAAGGACGAAGGACGGGAACAGTGGTGAGTTTGAGGTGAAGGTGGGAGTGCATCAGGGGTCGGTACTAAGTCCACTACTATTTGTAGCTGTGATGGAGGTGCTGGCTCAGAACGTAAAGGAGGGTTTACCGTGGGAGTTGTTGTATGCAGATGATCTGGTGTTGATTGCGGAAAGTATGGATGGACTGAAGGAAAAGATGAACACGTGGAAGGAATGTATGGAGACAAAAGGTCTGAAGGTGAATATCGGAAACAC
Organism: Myxine glutinosa; assembly: GCF_964187855.1. Taxonomy (NCBI): domain Eukaryota; kingdom Metazoa; phylum Chordata; class Myxini; order Myxiniformes; family Myxinidae; genus Myxine; species Myxine glutinosa. Next base: position 13,696,079 of record NC_136262.1, read on the forward strand.
GAAGGTGATGGCAAGTGGTAAAGCATGTGGTGAGGTGGAAAGAACTGGGAAGTGGCCCTGTGCTGTGTGTAGGAAGGGTGTCGGAGTGAACTCCATTCAATGTACAATGTGCGCTGAGTGGGTTCATCAAAAATGTAGTGGTCTGAGAGGGTCATTAACCAGTGTGGCAGCTACATTCAAATGTAAGGTGTGCACAGAGGGAGCTGCAGATGGAGGAAATGTTGAGTTGGATCTTGGAGACGGCGTGAACCTGGAAGGTGTGAAAACATTTTGCTACCTCGGAGACATGCTGAATGGAGAAGGTGGATCAGACTCGGCAACGGTTGCTCGAGTGAGATGTGCATGGAAGAAGTTTCGGGAACTGAGTGGCGTGCTGATGATGAGGGGAGTGTCGTTGAAGGTGAAGGGAAAGGTGTATGCTGCATGTGTGAGAAGTGTTATGATTTATGGGAGCGAGACATGGGTAATGAACGTAGAGCAGCAACGAAGGTTGGAAAGGGTGGAAATGCGAATGGTTCGACGGATGTGCGGAGTATCGTTGAGAGAGAGGAAGACAAATGATGAATTGCGAAAGATGATGGGAATAGAGCCTGTGATTGATGCTGTGAAGAGGAACAGGTTGAGATGGCTTGGTCATGTGTTGAGGAAGGATGAAAGTGACTGGTTGAGAATAGTGGTGGAAATGAATGTAGAAGGAAGCAGAGGACGGGGAAGACCGAGAAAGACTTGGCTAAAGATGGTGGAAGAATAAAATGTGGGCAAGGGGGTTAACAAGGAGAGATGCAGAAAATAGGGCAAAATGGAGAAGATTGTCATGGGGACCGCAAAGCTAACCCCCGCTCTATCAGGGAAAATGGCCTTTAAAATGCATGTTGTTGTTGTGTTGTGTATTGAGGGAGAGGGAAGAGTACGTAAGTGTGATGTTAACAGCCCGTTGGAGTCAGGGCAGGTATCAGAGAATCACAAAATTACAAATGTAACGTCATCGTTTAAGAAAGGATCTACATCACTTCAGTTCTCGGGAAGGTATTATCGACGTTAATTAGGGGACAGATGCCAAACCATTTAAATAAATTTAAACTAATTTAAGGTAGTTAGCACCATTGGTTTACCAAAGGGAAGTCATGTTTAACAAATTGTTTGGGGTTCTATGAAGCAGTCTCTGATTGGGTAGATCAGGGAAGTGCAGTGGATGTACTATATCTGGACTTTAAAAAGGCATTTGAAAAGGTACCACAAAGGAGGTCATGGTTATTGTTGTGTTGCCCCGGTCAGTTCTGGTTGAACAGACCAGCGGCACGGAGATAGCCAATGAATCTCACAGGAGCGACCCAGAGACCCCTCACATCTAAGATGTTGTGCTCTTGTCTCTGTGAAGCCAGGACCGCACAGTCTTCCATGATGTGTTTTCATGATGTCTTCCAAATAGGAGGTTGTTAGCCAAGGTGAGGGCTTGTGTTGTGGCTGGTCAGGTAACTAACTTGGTTGGTGATAGGAAGTAAAGAGTGGCTATGAGTAGGAGGATGTCTTGCTGGGAAGATTTAAGGAGTTGGGTACCTCAGGGGTCAGTTCTCGGACCATTATTATTCCTAATTTACATCAATGGTTGGCACAGTGGGGTTAAGAGTCGGCTTTCCAAATTTTCTGTGGTTGTTGATGACTATCCAGGCCAGTAACGCTTGCTTGCTTGTGATGGCAGGTGAGTCCTGGTCACCATTCCAGTTAAGTGCTTGGCAAAATATATATATAATTTATGCACATGACGTCAGCGTCGTGTCATTGGGTCAGTGTGCTTCTTTGGTTAAATGTAATATTCCTCACTGTAAACCTCCTAACTGGTGATGAGCAGGGCAGGGACAATGTGTTCGAGTGGCACTTGTTGCAAACCGGTTGTGCAGCAATTGCTGGGGTGAGACTCAATCTGTGTCTTGCTTCCTCGTCAAGTTTGGGAGTTCAAACAAATTTTTTTTTTTTTTTTTTTTTTTTGTACACTGAATCGAGACTCGTGAAAGAGCTAACATTTATTTCACAAACAAATCAACCAGACAAACAAAATATATAAAAAGAGGGAGCGGAAGACAAGATGGGGAGAGAAGGGGAAGCACACATACACAACATTTGAGAGCAGGGAGAAGTGTGGGAGGGAGAGGGCTTGGGGGGAGGAGGCGTGGGAAGGGGGGGGGGAGAGGTATAAAACACAAGGAGACCAAGGACTACCAGGACAGAAGTTGGTGTTTCAAAAAAGTGTAGGATTTGGGGTGAAATTAGCGGGGGTAGAAAAGATCAAGGTTTTGGATGGGGGAAGATAAGAGATGGTGGTGAACAGCTGTTTTAAAGACCTGGAGGGTGGAGTGGGATTGAAGAGAGTGAGGGAGTTTGTTCCAGAGGCGGGAGAAAAAGGAATGAAGGAGTGAAGGTGAGCAGAAAGTCTTGATTTTGGCAGTTTAACCATAAGAGGGTTGCAGGCAGATCTTGTGCGACCTGTAGGAATATTTGGGGGACAGAGCCCAGAGAGAGCTGGGGGGGGCAAGGCCAGAGAGGAGTCGGTAGAAGACAGAAAGACCACCAACCTGCCTGCGGTGAGTGAGTGAAAGGCCCTTGGAGTTAGCTTCATCGCGGGAGATTCCAATGATTCTGAACGCTTTGGTTTCAACAGCGTGAAGACGAGCTAGGTGTGAGGCAGGAGCACCAGACCAGAGGGGAGAGCAGTATTCCATAGAGCTGCGGATGAAAGCCTTGTAAGTGGTGAGGAGCTCAGGTGTGCCAAGGAAGGACTTCGCACGACGGAGGATGCCCAGTCGGCGACTGGCTTTGGAGGCCAGATTTGAAATGTGGTTTTCCCAGGAAAGATCATGGCAGATAGTGAGACCCAAAAGCTTGAGTGACAGAACTTCTTGGAGAGGATTGTTGAGAAAGTAGATGGGAGGGTTGTCCAGTCGGTCTTTTTGGAGAGACATCGTAAGAGTGTGAGATTTGTCAGGATTGAAAGACATGTTCCACTTGTTTGCCCAGTCTGTGATTTTGTCCAGGTCTGCAGAGAGTGAGGAGGCTGCAGACTGCCGATCTGAGGGATGAGGAATGGAGCGACAGAGAGTAGAGTCGTCAGCAAAGAGATAGAGAGGATTTTCAAGAGAGTCAGAGAGATCATTGATGAAGACCAGAAAAAGCGTCTTTGGAGGTCACGTCTTTTCGAAGCTGCTCCATGCGCTCACGCTTTCGAAGCTAAGTGATATTTCTCAATCGTGTTTTTTGTCGAGACTGTATCTATCTTTCGGTGTATGTACCTATAGCGTATCTTTTGGAAAATTTTCGGTGCTAATTTTTCGTACATGTATATACAATCGTCGGTTAATGGTATCGAGTATTCTGCGGCCTAGTACTCGTAGGCTTGACTACCGTACCGTCTCCGACCTTGTGGTTTGTTTTTCTCTCAGCGATTCGTCGAATGCGCTGAAATTATTTTCGTTCACTGTTTCGTCCCAGTCGTTCACCCGTACATCCTTGTTTAATATCTGTACTCACAAAAAAAAAAAAAAAAAAAAAAAAAATTCCCTTCCCAGGTCTTATTCGTTTATTTGTTCTTTTTGTTCGTTCGTTCTTCGTTCGCGATCACGCGGTTAGAAATGTATAATCTCTCCCCTGAACAACTATTTTCTCTCATATATTATAACACCCTTTTCTTCTTTTCCTACAAAAGGATGCTTTCGTCTTGCTCACCAAATCTATTCATTCCAAAAAATATATATAATACCATCTCTTACAGTTCCTCCTTTCTACATTCCCTAAACTATCCAGAACTCCATTCCTCCTCCAGTGTCCTCAAACGTATTTTTGACTCTAAGGTCTCAAACTCATTTTGCAAAAAATGTTCGTTTCCCATGAATCGTACACTTTTCAAAATCCAATCTCACCCCTCCCCTCCAAATCCTCCCCATCACCCATCCATTTCAAATCTCCCCCCTTGCCCCTTCCCTCCCCTCCCTCCTAAACTCCCCCCACACCCCTCCCCTCCGAGACTCTCCCTCGCTCCTCCCCTCCTAGACTCCCCTCTCACCCCTCCTCCTCAAAGCATCGTCCCTGCTTCTTCCTCCTTCCAACTTTCACCTTCATCTCCCCAAACCTTCTGCCTTGCTCTTCCCCCTCCTCAAATAACACCTCACTGTGCCTCACCCAATCTCCATCAAACCTTTTGTCCGCCCCATTCTTCCCTTTCTCCAAGCTATTCTGAAATCTCTGACACACCTTCAACAGCTCTCCCTACCTCTTCCTCCTCTTCCACATCTTACCCTACCCCTCCCCCCCCCTGTTCTGGACCCGATGCTCCCCCTTCCTCTTCATTAACGGTATGGACCTCAAACATCCGGGGCCTTCGCTCAAACTTGACTGACCTCTCCATACAGGTTGCTTCTGACAAACCAGATGTGATCTGCTTAACAGAAACTTTCCTCCTTCATGATGTCTCTGATGCCTTGGTATCTCTCCCAGGTTACTCCCTCCTCCGGTATGATAGACCTGAGCCTCGTCCTGGAGGTGGGGTTGCTATCTTTATAAAAAACTCTCTTCCTCACTCGCCCTCCACTGCCCTCTCTCCACCTCACCCCCAGGAATACCTTTGGCTACGGCTTCCCCTTCGCTCCCACCTTTTGTTCATATGTGTGTTGTACCGTCCACCAATCAGCGATGACTCCATCTACATCTCACTGTCTGATAATATGGACCAACTTCTATCTACCCATCCCAACTCTCTCTTCCTCATATGTGGTGATTTCAATTGTCACCATGCCAGTTGGCTGTGTGTGGGTACCTCTCTCACCAGCCATGGCTCTTCAGCAAAGGACTTCTGCGACTCACTGGGACTGACACAATCTGTCAATTTCCCGACCCAGATCTCAGTCAACGGAGCATCTTCTCTTCTGGATTTGGTTATGACAAACTTCCCTGAAAATGTCTGCTGCTCTTCTTCTGCTCCAATCGGCTCATCTGATCATGTGCTTGTCAAAGTGGACATCTCTCTGACCATTCTCAGAGAGCCTCCTCAGCGTCGACGAGTCTGGCATTTCACTCAGGCCAACTGGCACGGTCTTCAAGCAGCCATCAATCATCTGGACTGGTCTCCCATCTCTACCGCCTCTGACATCAACTCATCCTGGGAATTCTTTCAAAGTAAATTGCTCTCTCTCATGCACAGATTTATACCATCTCGTCTTCAGTTGTCATACCCTTCCTCCTGTCCATGGTACACGGAATCTTGTGGTGAGGCTGTTGCCCTGAAACAACTTGCTTTCGTCTCCTGGAAAGCAAATCCAACGGAAGGAAATCTCATTTCCTTTCACAAAGCCCGAAACAAGTGTGTGTCCACCCTCAGGAGAGCCAGGAAACAATATCTCACCATTCTCAAGACCGAACTCTCTTATCTGTCTCCCTCTTCCAAATCCTGGTGGCGTCTGGTCAAATCTGTTTCTGGTGTTTGTTCCCCCTCCATCCCCTCCCTCACCTCAAACGGCTTAACGGCTGACTCCGCACGTGAAAAAGCTGAATGCCTCAACTCTGTGTTTGCCTCTAAATCTTGTGTCCCAAACCCATCCCTCTCTGTACCCACCGTACCCAGTCGTACCCAGCTGCTCCTGGACTCTGTGTCCTTTCCTCCTGACAAGGTGGAAAAGTTTCTGTCAACCCTCGACTCTGATTCTGCAACTGGTCCTGACGGCATCAGCCCACGGGTCCTAAAATCATGTTCTTCTGCACTTTCACTCCCTCTTTCTGTTCTCTTCACCCTCTCTTTTGCTCAAGGTCATCTGCCATCTGCTTGGAAATCAGCCAACATCACCGCTTTGCACAAAAAAGGTGCAAAAACAGATCCCAGCAACTACAGACCAATCAGCCTTCTCCCAATTATCAGCAAAGTCATGGAATCCATCATTGCTTCAGATATTAAATCTTTCCTCTTCTCCAATGGCTTGATCTCTGATCATCAATTTGGTTTCAGACCTGGTCACTCTACTCTGGACATGCTGCTTCTGCTTTCTCAACAATGGATGGAGGTCCTCAACGCCAAACAGGAAATTAGAGCTGTCTCCCTTGACATTTCACGTGCCTTCGATACGGTCTGGCACCCTGCTCTGCTCTCCAAACTCTCCTCCTTTGGTATCCATGGAAATCTCCACGCATGGCTGGCGGACTTCCTCTCTGGTCGTAGTCAACGTGTGGCCCTGAATGGGTTTCTCTCATCTCCTCTTCCTGTTCAGGCTGGAGTTCCCCAAGGTAGTGTTCTGGGCCCTGTGCTTTTTCTGGTCTTCATCAATGATCTCTCTGACTCTCTTGAAAATCCTCTCTATCTCTTTGCTGACGACTCTACTCTCTGTCGCTCCATTCCTCATCCCTCAGATCGGCAGTCTGCAGCCTCCTCACTCTCTGCAGACCTGGACAAAATCACAGACTCGTCAAACAAGTGGAACATGTCTTTCAATCCTGACAAATCTCACACTCTTACAATGTCTCTCCGAAAGGACCGACTGGACAACCCTCCCATCTACTTTCTCAACAATCCTCTCCAAGAAGTTCTGTCGCTCAAGCTTTTGGGTCTCACTATCTGCCATGATCTTTCTTGGGAAAACCACATTTCCAAGCTGGCCTCCAAAGCCAGTCGCCGACTGGGCATCCTCCGTCGTGCGAAGTCCTTCCTTGGCACACCTGAGCTCCTCACCATATACAAGGCTTTCATCCGCAGCTCAATGGAATACTGTTCCCCCCTCTGGGCTGGTGCTCCT